>NC_051083.1:39807169-39846546 GCF_004664715.2 Peromyscus leucopus
GTCTTTTGTGGGGGTATTGTTGTGGATCTCCGTGGGCCTCCCTAGCTCTCTGCTTCCTCCCTTCTCATGTGGTCTTCATTTACCATGGTCTCCTATTCCTTGTTCTCCCTCTCTTTTCTTGATCCAGCTAGGATCTCCCACTCTTTCCCTCGAGCGTTGCCCTTCATTGTTCCCACTCATGACCAGGCTGTTCATGTAGATCTCATCCATTTCTCCGTGTCTTTTTTGGGGTCCCGTTTTCCAGGTAGCCTCACTGGTGATGTGAGTAGCAGTCCAGTCATCCTTGTTCCACATTCCACATCTAGCATCTTCCTATGAGTGAGTACATGCCATATTTGTCTTTCTAAGTCTGGGTTACCTCACTCAGGATGATTTTTTCTAGGTCCATTCATTTGCCTGCAAACCGTATGATGTCATTGTTTTTCTCTGCTGAGTAGTATTCCATTGTGTATATGTGCCACAATTTATTTATCCATTCTTCAATTGAAGGGCATCTAGGTTGTTTCCAGGTTTTGGCTATTACAAACAATGCTGATATGAACATAGCTGAGCAAGTGCTCTTGTGGTATGACTGAGCATTTCTTGGGTATATGCCCAGGAGTGGTATAGCTGGATCTTGGGGGAGATTGATTCCCAATTTTTTAAGAAAGTGCCATATTGATTTCCAAAGTGGTTGTACAAGCTTGCATTCCACCAGCAGTGGAGGAGAGTTCCCCTAGTTCCACAACCTCTCCAGCATAAAGTGTCTTCAGTGTTTTTTATCTTAACCACTCTGACAGGCGTAAGGTGGTATCTCAGAGTTCTTTGATTGCATTTCCCTGATGATTAGGGATGTTGAGCAATTCCTTAAATGTCTTTCAGCCATTTGAGTTTCCTCTGTTGAGAATTCTCTGTTTAGTTCTAAGCCCATTTCTCAATTGGACTGTTTGGTCGTTTTGATGTCTAATTTCTTGAGTTCCTTATATATTCTGGATATCAGTCCTCTGTCAGATGTGGGTTGGTGAAGATCTTTTCCCATTCTGTAGGCTGTCGCTTTGCCTTGTTGACCATATCCTTTGTTCTACAAAAGCTTCTCAGTTTCAAGAGGTCCATTGATTGATTGTTTCACTCAGTGTCTGCGCTACTGGTGTTATATTTAGGAAGTGATCTCCTATGCCAATGTGTTTTAAGACTACTTCCTACTTTCTCTTCTAGCAGGTTCAGAGTAGCTGGATGTATGTTGAGGTCTTTGATCCACTTGGACTTAAGTTTGTGCACGGTGACAGATATGGATCTATTTGCAGCCTTTTACACGTTGATATCCAGTTATGCCAGCACCATTTGTTGAAGATGCTTTCTTTTTTCCATTGTACACTTTTGGCTTCTTTGTCAAAAATTATATGTCCACAGGATCCAACCCGGACCCCATCCCTGGGCACCAGCCACTCCGGGAAGACCTGCCAACTTGGCACCAGGTTCTGGCCACCGGGCAGCTCCCCTTCTATTTCCACCGGAGGGATCCCCTTTTCCAAGCCCCCGGCAGCCCCTGCAATCTCCGCGCCCTGCCCCCACTCCCATCTGCCCGAGACCCCAGCCACTTCCTGAGACTAAGAGACCGGCCCCCAGCTCCCAGCCTGCCCTGACTTCCCTTCTGGACCAGAGGTGAGTACCTGGGTCCAACCCGGACCCCATCCTGGGCACCAGCCACTCCGGGAAGACCTGCTCAACTTGGCACCAGGTTCTGGCCACTGGGCAGCTCCCCTTCTAATTCCACCGGAGGGATCCCCTTTTCCAAGCCCCCAGCAGCCCCTGCAATCTCCGCGCCCTGCCCCTCGCCCATCTGCCCGAGACCCCAGCCACTTACTGAGACTTAGAGACCGGCCCCAGCTCCCAGCCTGCCCTGACTTCCCTTCTGGTCCAGAGGTGAGTACCCGGGTCTAACCCGGACCCCATCCCTGGGCACCAGCCACTCCGGAAGACCTGCCCAACTTGGCACCAGGTCTGGCCACCGGACAGCTCCCCTTCTATTTCCACCGGGAGGGATCCCCTTTTCCAAGCCCCCGGCAGCCCCTGCAATCTCCGCGCCCTGCCCCCACGCCCATCTGCCCGAGACCCCAGCCACTTCCTGAGACTTAGAGACCGGCCCCCAGCTCCAGCCTGTCCCCGACTTCCCTTCTGGTCCAGAGGTGAGTACCCGGGACCAACCCGGACCCCATTACTGGGCACCAGCCACTCCGGGAAGACCTGCCCTACTTGGCACCAGGTTCTGGCCACTGGGCAGCTCCCTTCTATTTCCACTGGAGGGATCCCCTTTTCCAACCCTCCCCCCCGCCCCCCGCAACCCCTGCAATCTCCGCGCCCTGCCCCACTCCCATCTGACCGAGACCCCAGCCACTTCCTGAGACTTAGAGACCGGCCTCAACTCCCAGCCTGCCCCTGACTTCCCTTCTGGTCCAGAGGTGTGTACCCGGGTCCAACCGGGACCCCATCCCTGGCACCAGCCACTCCGGGAAGACCTGCCCAACTTGGCACCAGGTTCTGGCCACCGGACAGCTCCCCTTCTATTTCCACCCGGAGGGATCCCCTTTTCCAAGCCCCCCGGCAGCCCCTGCAATCTCCGCGCCCTGCCCCCACGCCCATCTGCCCGAGACCCAGCCACTTCCTGAGACTTAGAGACCGGCCCCCAGCTCCCAGCCTGTCCCCGACTTCCTTCTGGTCCAGAGGTGAGTACCCGGGACCAACCCGGACCCCATTACTGGGCACCAGCCACTCCGGGAAGACCTGCCCTACTTGGCACCAGGTTCTGGCCACTGGGCAGCTCCCCTTCTATTTCCACCGGGAGGGATCCCCTTTTCCAACCCTCCCCCCCCCCCCGCAACCCCTGCAATCTCCGCGCCCTGCCCCCACTCCCATCTGCCCGAGACCCCAGCCACTTCCTGAGACTTAGAGACCGGCCTCAACTCCCAGCCTGCCCCCGACTTCCCTTCTGGTCCAGAGGTGTGTACCCGGGTCCAACCGGGACCCCATCCCTGGGCACCAGCCACTCCGGGAAGACCTGCCCAACTTGGCACCAGGTTCTGGCCACCGGACAGCTCCCCTTCTATTTCCACCCGAGGGATCCCCTTTTCCAAGCCCCCGGCAGCCCCTGCAATCTCCACGCCCTGCCCCCACGCCATCTGCGGAGACCCCAGCCACTTCCTGAGACTTAGAGACCGGCCCCCAGCTCCCAGCCTGTCCCCGACTGCCATTCTGGACCAGAGCCTGCCCCCGACTTCCCTTCTGGACCAGAGAGTTGGACAAGAGAACTCCCTTTGGACAAGAGAGAGAGTCTTCCTGAATCTGTCAGCTCTTTCTGAAACAAGTACACTGATAAGACCAAGAAGGAACCACAAGGAGATGGCAGACGTCAAGGCAGAAGTACATACAACAAAATGAAGAGCAATACAGCATCACCAGAACCTAGCCCGCCTCCCACATCTAGACCTGAACACCAAAAATTGGAAGAAGCAGAAGAAAGTAGCCTTATGAGTAACATCATGAAGAAGGTAGAGGCTTGTGTAGAGGAAAAGACAAGAAAATTGGAAGAACGCTGTAAACAACTAGAGGAAAGGGCAAACAAATTAGAAGAAAACAATAAAGCCCTCCAAGAAAACAATAAAGCACTAAAAGAAAATCATGAAAAAGCAATGAAACAAACAAAGGAAACAGTCAAGAACTGAAAAGGGAAATTGAAAAAATAAAGAAGACACAAACAGAGGGAATGCTGGAAATAGAAAACCTGAGTAAAAGATCAGGAACTTCGGATGCAAGTATAACCAACAGAATGCAAGAGGTGGAAGAGAGGATCTCTGGCATTGAAGATACAGTAGAAGAAATAGTTTCATCAGTTGAAGGAAACACCAAAGCCAACAAAGTCATGAACCAAAATGTCCAAGAAATCTGGGACACCATGAAAAGACCAAACCTACGAATTATAGGGATAGAAGAAGGTGAAGAATACCAACTCAAAGGCACAGAAAATATATTCAACAAATTTATAGAAGAAAACTTTCCCAACTTAAAGAAGGAAATGCTATGAAGATACAAGAAGCCTATAGAACACCAAACAGACTAGACCCCCAAAAAAGTCCCCTCGACACATAATAATTAAACAACTAAATGTACAGAATAAAGAAAGAATATTAAGAGCAGCCAAGGAAAAAGGCCAAGTGACCTATAAAGGTAAGCCCATCAGAATAACACCTGATTTCTCAATGGAGACTTTGAAGGCCAGAAGGACCTGGTCAGCTGTAATGCAGACACTAAGAGACCATGGATGTCAGACCAGACTAATATACCAGCAAAACTTTCAATCATCGTAGACGGAAGGAACAAGACATTCAAAGACAAAGCCAGATTTAAACAATACCTATCCACAAACCCAGCCCTACAGAAAGCACTAGAAGGAAAATTCCAACCGAAGGAAGTCAGATACACACTCGAAAACACAGGCAATAGATAAAGCCACAACAGTAAACCCCAAAGAAGAGAAGTACACACACACTACCACCAAAAATAACAGGGATGAACAATCACTGGTCATTAATATCCCTTAATATCAACGGACTTAATTCACCTATAAAAAGACATAGACTTACAGAATGTATACGAAAGCAGAACCCAACTTTCTGCTGCATACAAGAAACACATCTCAAATTAAACGACAGACACTACCTAAGAATAAAAGGCTGGGAAAAGACTTTCCAATCAAATGGTCTTAAGAAACAAGCAGGGGTAGCCATCCTGATATCCAACAAAATAGACTTCAAACTAAAATCAATCAAAAGAGATCAAGAAGGACATTACATCCTCATCACAGGAAAGATCCACCAAGATGAAGTTTCAATTCTGAACATTTATGCCCCAAACACAAGGGCAACCACATATGTAAAAGAAACATTACTAAAGCTTAAACCACATATAAAACCCCACACATTAATAGTGGGAGATCTCAACACCCCACTTTCACCACTGGACAGATCTCTCAAATCAAAACTTAACAGAGAAATAAAGGACTTAACTGATGTCATGACCCAATTGGACCTAATAGATATCTACAGAACATTCCATCCTAACAAGAAAGAATATACCTTCTTCTCAGCACCCCATGGAACTTTCTCTAAAATCGACCACATACTTGGCCACAAAGCAAATCATGTGGGCCTCTTTAGCACTTTGTTTCTTCCTTTTCTCATGTGGTCTTCATTTACCATGGTCTCCTATTCCTTGTTCTCCCTCTCTGTTCTTGATCCAGCTGGGATCTCCCACACCCACAGGCTCTCTTTCCCTCGACCCTCGCCCTTCATTACTCCCACTCATGTCCAGGTTGTTCATGTAGATCTCAGCCATTTCTCCATCATTGGGCAATCCTCGTGTCTTTCTTGGGGTCCTGTTTTCCAGGTATTAGATTCTTTTGAGATTGAACAAGAACATGTTCTTGTGGACTTTAGTAGAAATATGCAAAAATAAAAAGATATTTCTATGTGAAAAAGACATTGAATGTGTTCAGATTTAAAGATAAACTATTTTCCTTTCTTATCCTTATTTTACATGTATGTGCACACATGATTGTTATGTATGTGCACTATACCTGTGCAGAAGGTCTGAGTATGTGTCAGATATCCTGGGTGATGAGCCATCATGTGTGTGATAGGAAATGAACCTCAGTCTTCTGCAATAACATCAAGGGCTCTCACTGCAGAGCCTTCTCTCTGTCCCCAAAGAGAAACTATTTATGGTTGACAAGCAATAATGCTGCAAGGAACGGTTCCTTGTGGCCATTAGAAATGCAGTACAGCATGTTCTTGGCCTTGGTCACATGGCTCTTATGGACCACATCAATCAAGCAGACTCAGAACTATTCTGTGGCTTTTGATGATGGATGAGAAGAGGTAAAGAGACAGAACTTCCTCTACCCTGTTGGTGGCTCACAGGACAGTGATTTCACTTCTTTCCAGACTTTAGCCAAATCTCCAGGAGCTCTGAAAGGGCACATCTGCTGCATTGGCTCAACCATCACACAAAGTAATTAATGACAGAAGGACAGAAAAGAACAGATTGTAGTAAAACACCTTACACTGGTTCTTCAATGTCAATAGTATGTGTCGGGAGAAAATATCTGTATACATTCTTGTTGAATAGTCATCACATAGCATAAATGTAACAAAAAATGAGAAGCAAAATAAAATTCAGCAAAGTGTGTGGTCACAGACCTCTAATAGCAGTAGTTAGGAGACAGATAGGGAGGACTGTGAGTTCTCAGCCAACCTAGGCCTTATAGAAACTTCCAGGCCAACATTGGATACACTGAGACCTGGTCTCAAAAAAAGGTGGAAAATCCAGAGGCCTCAAACTTACACAAAATGTTATAGGAAACCAAGGGATGCAGAGAGTGGGAGAAACCATCCTCCCTAGGAAAGAGCACACCAACTGGTTATCTTAAACCAATGGTCAGCAAAAAAACATACACACAAGGAACATCATATAGACTGACTTGTTGTACTTACCAAATATACGTATATATATATATATATATATATATATATATATATATATATATATATAATGCGACTTCTTCAAAGAGCCAGTGGCAGGTGTAAGACCTGGTGGGGAACTGGAAGAAGAAATTCTTCCAGGCTCAGGAAGTTATAGGATGATGCCAGCACCAAGGAACTAACATTTCCAGAAAGGTCACATAGTCACAGGTAAAAACAAAATCAATTGATAACATTTTTCTCCTTTTGATTTCAAACTTTTCCCATTCTTCATCCACCCTAAAAGACAAAGGAACAAATGGCATATATCTCTCATTGTGGTCCTGTGTGACCTGAATAATGCAATGACAGGCATCTTCACTTTCAGATCATGGGACACTGGCACACTGTGGCCATAGAAACCATGAAGATTGATATGGTGATATTTTATTTGTACTGAAATGTGATTATATTTGTATGTTAATAAATAAAGTTGCCTGGGGGTCAGAGCTAATAGCAAGCCATAGCAGAAACTGGGCAGTGGTGGTGCATGCCTTTAATCCCAGCACTTGGTAGGCAGAGCTAGGCAGATCTCTGTGTGTTCAAGGATACAGCCAGCATGGAGACACAGGCCTTTAATCTCAATACCAACCATAGAAGACCTGGAGGTCTGTACAGATGGGCAGTGACGAGGAGGTCATGTGGTTGGGTTTACAACCAATGAGAAGGCAGAATAGAAAGTCAATAAAAAACACAAATACACTGGAAATAGGTCTCTTGCAGAGAGGTAGGACAGCAGCAGCAGTGAAGGGTAAGGTTTTTAATCTCAGCTCTCAGCTATTGCTCTGACCTCTTGGCTTTCATCTCTGAATTGCTCTGTGTTTCTTATTTAAAAAGCCAGTTACGGACGGGCGGTGGTGGCGCATGCCTTTAATCCAGCACTTGGGAGGCAGAGCCAGGCGGATCTCTGTGAGTTCGAGCCAGCCTACGCTACCAAGTGAGTCCCAGGAAAGGCGCAAAGCTACACAGAGAAACCCTGTCTCGAAAAACCAAAAAAAAAAAAAATAAAATAAAAAAAAAATAAAAATAAAAAGCCAGTTACATCTACAGATTGAGCCATCAACTGTCAATCATTCCAGCTAGGAGTAGGCCCTTGTGAGACACTTCTCCACCAGATCTGAAATGTTGACTGTCCTGTCATGTGCTGCTTAATGATCTAAATGGTATTTTTCTTTCTGAAATACTTCCCAATTCCATGAATGGAATTCATCATTAATTATATTTGAAAGTAATTTCTAGACCCTTGATGTAACTAAAACCAATCTTTCTGAAAAATTGAAAGTAGACTCTGATTTGTTCCCCACCCCCACAGGAACTCCTTCCAGAACTTCCCAATCTCCCCATCTACCCAAATCCATACCCTTTCTTTATCTCTCTTATTAGAAAATGAACAGGCATATTTAAAAGGGAAGAAAAAATAATTATATAAAAACAAACCAAGATAAGACAAACAAATAGAAAACAAAAAAGAGCCAAAAAAAAGCACAAGAAATACATATAGATGCGGACACGCACACTTTCACACACACAGAAATCCCATAAAACCCAAACTTTTAACAAACACTATTATATACTATATAAATATAATTAAAATATAAGATCAATGACATATAAATGTAATTATTGTTATATAGTGACATACATATATCATCATAAAATAACAGTGTTTTAAAATAAATTTAAATATACTTTACCCACTGAGCAATCTTTCTAGCCTCATAGTTATTTTATTATAATTGCAGTATAATTTATGCAGCATATAGTATAATATATGATATAACCAATGTGAAATATATGATATAATAAGGAGCAATATTTTAGGAATGCACATTATTTAAGTGCATTTTTAATACACGTGTAATGTGTAACATCATAATTCATATCGTAATCACATATACTACAATGGATATATAATATGACATACATTCTATCCAGTATAAGGAATATCACTTGTAATTATAAGATGCATGCTGTTTTAAATAATTTAAAAGTATATGAAACATACACATATACATTTTAAATATTCATATTACATTATATTTTATTTAGAATGTTGAACAATTTCTTATATTTATGTATTGTGGTGAGTGGCATTGTCATCCACCTGTAAGGCAAGTGTCTGACCCTTTAGATGGCAGCAAGTTTAGTTTACTCTCCTTAGAACTTCACGATGATCCCCCATGCCATCCCTCAATACATCATCAGTGATCATGTAGATCTCTGTGACTTATATTGCAATGGTGTGCCAATCACCTGAGATCTGAGAATGAAGACACCGTTAGGAAAATCAGCGCTTCTTCTCTCACCTCCAACAAATACTTTAGCTCTAGTGGGGGAAAAGTTTAATTTTATAGAGCAGTGCAAAATTCTGTTCCTTAAAATTTATGTTCCTCTTTTTTTTTGTTGTTGTTAGAGAAAGAACATGAATTAGGGTGAGTACAGAGGTGGGAAATAACTGAGAGGAATGGTAGAATGGGATATATACAAATAATTATATTGTAAGATAACTTAAAATTTTCATAAATGCAATAAAAATATCCTATTTACTATATATTGCAATTTATAGTAAGTAGTAAAATTTCTAAATATATGGTAAAATTTCTATTGCCTAGAGTGTACAAATAAAGTGATATAATTACGCAAATCCACCTCTAAACCATGATGGTGAAAGATTTTGAACACATTCAGCCAACAAATATCATGGAAAACTGAAGATTTCATTTGATCTCTGGTTTTTATCACTTAGAGTCTGATCTTAATGGAAATGAGAAAATACAGAACTGATAGAAAGAAATTTTTTTTTCAATGCAGACATATGGGTATGGACCAACATTTTATAGAATCCAACATATCCATGTAAATATGTGTGAAAAAAACAGGGAGAAACAGACATACGTGGTGAGATTCCCACATATTATAATATTATAATATGTGTGTTATTAATATGATGACATGTAATATGTGTATCATATTTTATGTTGCAATTATATGTACAACAATGACCATATAATATGACAAGCATTCATATTTAATATTGTTTGTAATTACACTCTGCTTAATATTTTATATAATTTATAAGTATATGTGTAAAAGAAATGTTTAAAATTAAAATATTAATTAAATATTACATAATATAAAAGTAAATATTAAATTATATTTTATTTAGAATGCATATGGAGATATGGGGGATTTGAAGGAAGAAAGAAAAGGTATAAAAGATACAATTATATTGTAATCTCGGGCAATAAAAGTGGTAAAAGGAAGCAAGCAACACTGTATCAACACAGGAAACTTAACAAAGAATAGCTACCAATATGCCTATTCCCTATTGCTTGTCTTTGAAAAGTACACATTACTGCCAATATTTTTATAAAGCTGCTTTAGCTTTTAACAAAGTATGGTCAGTATGGGAAGTAGACAATCCTGAGGTTGTAAGCACATATAGTATGTGTCTCAAATAATGCACTTTCCCCAACGAAAAAGTCCTAAGGAAGGATAAAGTGAGCATGGACCTTAGAGGACCTAGATAAAAGTGTGGCTAGGTGTCCCTGGATCATCAAAGGATGCATAAAATTATTATCTGCAATATTCTCAGCTTCGTTCAGACTGTGGGTCACAACATATGTGTGGAGCCCTCAGCAGACAGGCTTTCAAACACTGTAAAATAGACAAGTGTGTACCAAGAAATTCAATTGACAAAGTCCTCATGCAGTTTGGTATCACATCCTGACAAACCTACCCAGTGGACATTTCCAGAATATTCACCTCCCTCATCCCCATAATTTTTTTTTAAGAATTATACATCATATTTCCATCTAACCTGCTGAATAAGCCCACCTCACCATGAGTGATGGATCACAAAAGCTGGAAACCTGGAGCGCACAGCACAACTAGGAGGCAGCTTGGCAGGTTGCAGAGGGTCTGTTCCAGGCAGCTCTGCTGGTCTGCCCGTGTCCCCCAGAAGTTCTTACTGCTTATATATGCTTGAGGAGGGAGGGTCTGGTGAATCTGGTCAATTTCAGGGACTTCTTGAAGAGAGTCCTTTGCTTCCTGAGCTCAGCAGCCCCCCTGCAAGATGGAATGTTTTCACCTCTTCTTAGAACATCCTGCATTTTAATGAGCTTTCCTCAAAGATGGGATGTTTGATCTTGAAGGAAACTGCATTTTACCCCTTCCTCCAAGCTTTGAACTTTCTCAGTGCCCTCTTTAACAATGGCCCCTGAGCTTTGGAGGGGGTGACAAAATCTTCTGACTTGAATGTGTAACTCCAGAGCAGTCATGAACCCTTGTGTTGTTATGTTTATCCCCGTTTCCCCGTGTGTGGGTGATGGTGAGTCTTGCTGGTGATTCTTTTGTCATGAAAGACAAGTGAGAAGAAAAATGGCTATCCAAAAGAACACCACCAGTAATAATAACCCATGGTTGTGAACACACACACACACACACACACACACACACAAAATCAAAAGCACCTTCTCAACATATCACAGGCATTTATCCAAGCATTAACAAGTGTTTCTCCACTGAGAAATTCATGACTGCAGATTTTGTCTAAGTTTGCAGTACCTGAAGAGAAGTCCCCTCTGAGGAGCAGGTCTTAACTCCAATCAGAAGGCTGACTCAGTTTATAACCATGCTTTCCATTACTGCACTAGCTGGCACGTGTCTGGCACTTCTGTCATAAAGCCTGTAGAATCCTCTGGTGAGTAGAACTTTGAGCCACAATCCCACCGCACCCCACCCCAAGAAATCAGAGTAACACTTTGTGGCACTTACCAGACTTTGCCCACAGGAAGGGACACTGAGTCCTAGCCTTATTTCTCCAAATCCTGCCACCAAAGAATGAGAATTCAGCAACGGGGCCTGCCTTCCAGGTTTAGAATGCAACCATCAGCAGTGACAATAGCCTTTTTGTATGGGGAGGTGACCCATCCCTAGCAATGGGATACATTGCTGGCCTGAAACCTGTTATGTAGATCAGATTAGTCTCAGACTCATAGAAATCCCCCTGCCTCTGTGTCATCCTCTGGAACAGACTTCATTTTACCCATGTTTGGAGAAATTCTCTGAGGCTGAATTAAATAACAGTAGACTTTTTCAATTTTTGAGAATTCATAGCAGTACTGTATTATGATCAGTTATTGATCTCAAGTACTAAAATATGATCATATCCACCTCCTGTCTATCTCCTTCATATCTCTCCCACCATGCCCTCTCCCAACTTCATGTCATTTGTCCTTGTTAGCTCAGTAAGTCCAGTTACACTGTCCATATGTGCATGGCTGTGGGCTGTCCCATGGAGCATGGGAAACCTACTATTGATACCCTTTCATAAATGAATGTTTTTCCCTTCCTAAGCAACTACCAACTGCACATAGGTCCCAGTGAGTGGTTGGGCCTGGAGATGATCCTCCATCTATGGTGAAATTTTGACAGAGTTGGTATTATGTAGGCCTTGTACAGACCAGCTTCCCTGGGTATATTACAGTGATAGTCCTGTCAGGCCACAAGACTGAATTTCACAACACTCTTACCTCAACTTTGGATTATAAGTTCTCTCCAACCACCCTTCTGTAATGTTGCCTGAACCTTGTCATGGTGGGGATAAGGATAATATAGATGTGCCATTTAGGATTGGGAACTCGATCTCTTATTCTTAGCACCAGGACTAATTGTGTATCACTCCATTGACTACTACTATCCACTGAAAAAAAAACTTCTTTTCCAGTCCATACCTTTGGTCTGGATGTTTGATTGAGAATAGTGCCTACAAGCTGTTATTTTGAGTATTGGCACCCAGTCGTTGCTACTGTCTAGAAAAGAATAGGAGATACTGCCTTCTTGTAGGAAGTGGTGTGTAGGGGAGACAGGCTTGGGTTTAAAAAAGCTCATACCATTCTCGGTTCTCTCTGCCTCCTGCTTTTGGATCAAGAGTAAGCTCTCACTATTTTCTTGCCACCTTGTCTTGGGTCCACCATTATAGAGACCAACGCTCTGAAAACTTAAGTCCAACTTCAGCATTTTCTCATACAAATTGCCTTGACATGGTGCCTATCACAGCAATAGAAAAGAAACTAGACTGATGGATAAAAATAAATATTTAGAAGTAATTGATAACGTAACAATTTTGCAATATGACATTTACTAGAGTACCAGTGACCTCCTCAGCCAGTGGGTACCTACCAGATTATAGTACTAGCATGAAATTCCCTCCCGTGGTGCAGTCTTCAATCTAATAAAAAAAGAAGTTAGTTACTCCATAATACTCATACCATTACTGAACCAGACACAAGCTTGTCTGACATTGTTAAAGCAGAGTCTTCCTTGTTGTTTGTGTCATGTTTTTACACTCCATTAATCTGGACTTAAAGCCTCCGGATGATGCCCTGCCCCCATCTGACAGAAGGATGTCTCAGATATAGAAGCACTCTCCCATATAAAGTTTTTACATGACTCTGGGACAAACTCAGGTTGTGGGCTTGCACTGTGGTGCTTTTACCTGCTGAGCCATCTCACCAGCCCAAGATATTTGTGAATCAGAATGTGAGGTGGCTATAGCACACTGGAGGATAAAGGAGAAATGCTTTGTTTAAGAGAGGAAGTCTTTGTTACCAATACTATCAGTGAGTTTGCCTAATACTTCCTCGTCATTGAGGTCATCGAACATGAAATCCTCTTCATCCTCATCTCCTGGTTCAGTGGACTCACTTTTGACAGTGGTACTCCCAATTCAGGTGTAAAAAGGTGTTTTCTTTTGGCCTTTCACAGTATTCTCTTGATCTCTGCTCTCTGACATCTTGCTAGACTCAGATGATGAGTGGCTGAGGGAGATGGAGTCATTGGGTGTTCACTACTAAGCTAGACAGATCTCCCAGATTATAATTCTTCACAATCATTAGAATGCAGATCTGTAGCATCTGTATTATATGAAGAATCACAACCTGTCTTCACATGCCTGATTGACTGTCAGTATTGCTTCCTTCCAGTAAGCGGATTGATTTTCCAGCACATTGGACAACTACATGAAACAATCAGCACTTATGATTTGGTCTGAAATTTTCTGGATATGTCTGTGTCAGAAAAAAAATGAAAGTTGAACCAGCTTGAAAAACATTCAATTGATATTTCAGTCAGTGTTCTATTGCTGTGAAGGACACCACCGTGACCACAGCAACTCTATAAATAAGAGAAAGCATTTGACTGGGGTCTTACAGTGTCAGAGGCTTTAGTTCATTTCCTTATGGAGGAAGCATGGCAGCACACAGACAGACATGTAGCTGAGATTTCTCCAACCAGTCCTTTGGAGGCAGAAGAGAGAGACTCTGGGCTTGGGATGGCTTCTGAGGCCTCAAGACCACTCCAGTGACATACTTCCTCCAAAAGGTCACAATTCCTATCCTTTCAAAGAGTGCACTCCTGTACCAACATGCAATCTGTGTGCCTGTGGGGGCCATTCTTATTCAAACCACCACTGCTGTGTCAGGTAACTGCATGTAGAAACCATTTCTGCATGAGCTCTGGACTTTAGATACTTGGGGGAGAGCAGGCACAGCGCTTGTGTTCTTGTTGCTTAGCCAGCTTGTTATAAACCGGGCTGGCCGCATATTCATGGTGTTCCTGCTTAGATTCCCAAGTGCTGAGATCACACACACACACACATCAAGTTTATTGTGGTTTACACTGATTTTGTACATGTGTGTGTATGTGTGTGCTGATGTTCGAGCATGTTTGTGTATGCGTGATACATTCGCATGGGTGTATGCAGGCCAGAGGACAATCTTGGTGCCATTACTTTCAAGTGTCATCCACCTTGTCTTTTTGAGACAAGATATTTCACTGGACCCACTTTGTTAGGGTTCAACCAGGAACCCAGGATCTGCTTTGTCTTTGTTCTGTCTGGTGTCAGGCTACAAACTTGCACCTCCATGTAGCTGGAGATTAAAGTCATGTCCTTGTGTTTGAGGTAAGAGCTCTTTACCAACTGAGCTGTGTCCCCATGCCCACTTTCTTCTGATGTTGACAATCTTCCCTTTGTCTGAGCAATATTCTCTCAAGATATCAGTAATTACCATCTGGTGTTTGATAACGATTACCCTTGTCACTGGGGACATCTGCCCTGACTGATGTGAGCTACATTGGAGTTTGAAAATGTGGGGGAAGGTATGGGACATCAAGGAGTTAATGCTGAAGCAGAACCTTTTATAGACAATTTAACCAAATAAAAAGTATAGGAGGAATTTCTTAGGTCAGCCTTCCTAAGTATGTATTTAAAAAAAAGAGAAAGAAAGAAAAAACAAGAAAGACAACCTCCAACAACTACAGAGAAGTCTCTGCAGGTTTCTCTGCAGAATGTCAGGAGACAGCAAGCCCAAGAGAGATAGCACAAATCTACCAAAAACAACAACTATCTATCTGATGGAAAAAACTTTTCTTTGGGAGACAAATGTTCAATGCCTTTGAATTATTCAGAGGTACTGCTTGAAGTGTGCATTGTTCAGTTATGTCTAATTATCTTTGATTCCCAGGAACATCACAATAAAATTTAGAACATATAAACACAGGCCTGGAAACGGTTAGCACCATTAACAAGGTGTTTTGGAAGATACCAGCTTGGTAAAAAGTTTTTAAAATAGTGCATTGTAGAAGTTTTATGATACAAGAGGCATGAATACGTATGAAAGTGCATCACTACATAGAACTGAACAAAAGTCAGATGACACACATATACATATACATATATGTAAACATCATATACACATCACATATACATATATACATAACACAGATAAATATGTACACACACTCAGACACACATCATACACTTATACACACATACACACATGTACACGCGTGTGTGCGCGGCGCGCGGCGCGCGCGCGTGCACACACACACACACACACACACACACACACACAAAATTTAAGGTGTTTTTTTTTCTGACATGGTTTTGTTATGTAGCCCAGACTGACCTTAACTTCATAATCTTCTACCTCTTCTTTCCATGTGCTGGAATTTCAAGCCTATGGCATCATGTCCAGAGAGACTTTATATTTAAAAGGAGTTTTAGCACACCCGTGTGGTGGCACATGGTGGCCATCCCTTCGTGTGTGTGTCTGTCGGCATCATAAGAATTTTGCTCAACACTGGCCTCCCTTTGAGGACAATCCATTTCCTCTTAAAATGTAAGCCCAAAATGGGGCCTGGGTTCTCAGGCTAGTACTGAAAACAGCACAAAATAATTAAGCATTTCTTCATGTGAGGCTAACAGTGGAAGCTGGGACTCCTTCAGTCCTTTGAAAATGCCTTGTGGTCCATTTAGAACCTAACTACAGAACTCTGCCCCTCGTGGAGGAAGAAATTCCCTACAACATGTATGTGGGGGGCTAGCTCTGTCACATCATGTCGGTTGTTCTATAAACAGCCACCTCAGAGCTCAGAGACACAGACATGCCTGTCCACTGTCCCAGGACACATGAGAGTTGGCACAGCAAGCATCCCGCCTTTGGCAGCTCACGGTTACTCTTGTTTTTAAATGAGAAGCACACGGTCAAACACCTGGCTTAATCCCCCCTAAACGTTTCTGTGCCTATATCATCTTCTTAGCCTGACAATGGCAAACATTTGACACAATTGAGCAATCATTAGTTACCTTTAAAAAGGCAACATCCATCTATCAGCCCACTTGATCCTTCAGCTTTTGGAATTGTTGTGATTGTTGTGTAATGTGCGTAAAGCAGCGCCCTTTGAAGGCATGTCTGAAAGTTTACATTGACAAGCCATAAATACTGGTGGATGTGTGTTTATCAGTTGAGTCAAAACAACAAAACAGAAGACAAAATATTTAGGTTCCTCTGCAGAAACCTAAGATTTCACACTTAGTTAAATGAAGGCAGAGAGTTTATAAATAGCTCAAGAAAAAACGCCAAGATAGTATTTGCCACTGAGTGTGCACTGGAGAAGTTTCCGGAAGTCAGGACTTCTTTGCAGAATCTAAATTGTACATATGTAAGGCATGGCAAGCAAACAGACAAAAAGAGAGGAGGAGACGGTGAGAAGGCTCAGTAAATGGAGGTGCTTGCCGCCAAGCCTGACAACCTGAGTTTGATCCTGGGATCCACGTGGTGGAAGGTGAGAAATGCTTGTTCTCTGACCTTCAACCATACAGTGGCATGTGTACCCACAAACAGACAGACACATACACACACAGAACTAAAGGAAATTGAGGATGCTTTAATTGGTTAGCGTTCTTTCCAGTGAACAAAGAAAAAGTGTAGCATCCAATATATATATATATTACATTGATTGAGCATTCCTCCACTGTAATCCCAGCAACTGGGAAAAAGGCAGGAGCATCGGAGTTCCAGGTTATCCTTTCTACACTCTGAGTTCAAGGTCATCCTTGTCATTATAGCTAGCTAGAAGCCAGCCTGGTCTACAGTGAGGCCCTGTCTCAGAAAAACCCAAATCCAAACAATAGCAATTCAGAAAACAAAAACAAGTGCTGTTTCTACAGAGACAATGGTGGTTTAATGTGCTGTATGTAACTTTACCATTACTTTCCAAATAGGTTCACAACACTCATCCATTGGGTTGTACAGGGAGCATGGGCAAGCATCCTCATCCATTTGGTTGTACCGTGTGACATGGCCAAGTGTCCTGATTAAGATTTCTGATCACCTGGATCCCATCCTCAGGACGGTATTAAGCATGCTTAAACATACAACGTGGGTTAAAGAGAGTCTCATGGGACTGTGAACCTATAGTGTGCCTGGGCTATGATCTCCAGGGCACTGGGCAGGACATTTTTCTCCTTCGGGCTATTGAATACCATCTGTGTACTTGCTAGACTATCGGAAAACTTGCTTAGTCCAGTCTGGAAAACAGTGCCTGGAGATAGTTTGCCAGAACCCCTAGCTCCCTGTATTCCACAGCTATTGGCAGCAATAAGTTTGCTGCCTTAATCTTAATGCCCTTTTTTTGTCCTGTCCCGGTTAAGTTGTTTGTGTGAAAAATGTGCAGTTGGGTTCCAGAAAGTGCTAGGGATCAGTTCCCCTGTGGTTTTTCCTGTTTGGAAAACAGTGTCATCTTGCCTATGGATACAGAGTAACCATTCCTTGACTCCTGCTGTTAGAGCCCCTGTTGGTACAAAATACGAGAGCTGCTTCCTGCTGTTAGAGCCCATGTTGGTACAAAATAAGAGAGCTGCTTCCCTGATTACTGAACTGGGTGTCTAGAGTGCTGTTTAACCTCCACATCCCTCGCCAGATTTCGTGTTCCAGCTGCGCGGGTCACAGCACACAGCCATAGAAGGTGAATTCCCACCCTCTGAGTACATGAAGACTCCAGAATGGGCTATGTTATAGCCCTGCCAAGGCCCCAACTTGCCAGTCCTCAGGGTTTGTGTCAGGAATGCCCACACTCCCATGTGGCCAGGGACAAGTCAAGGAACACGGAGGACCAGAGTGACCCAACTATATACATCGTGTATAGGCACATGAGGATGCTCCAGGGTGAGTCCTGGACCAACTTCACCGCCACCCTGCTGAGAATCAGGGGTCTTTGCATCTTGGTACCTCCCCCAGTCTTGCAGGGGCCTCTGTCCTGAGCTAGCCAAGGCTGAAGTTTAGATACTTTGTAGCTATCATTTGCAAGGGGGAGTCAGTGGTCTGAGGGAGTTTCAGGGAGGAGCTAGAGGAAGAGGATAGGGTGGGGCGTTATTGTGGGGAGGTTCGTCGTGTAGATCCTGGTGTTGGTGTCCAGAAAGCCAGGCTGCTATGGCCCGCTCCTCAGCTCCATCATACATGTTTGAAGTCTAGCATTTGCAAGCCTCTTCCTCCGAGGGAGCATCGCTTTGGAAAGGTATCCAGCAACATGGTCTGGCCCTCTGGTCCCAGCCTGCGTGGGGTTTCAGTGGGAGCCCCTTTCTTCCTCAGACACGGTGGTCTCTTGAGGCATTGACCCTTTCCCGGATACAGCATGGAGCTGAGGCACTGAACAAAACCGGGTCCTGAGATAGCCATGTTCCCGGCCTGGCCTGTGAGAGCCCAAACCTTCTGTTCAGGGCTGATGAGGCACATGGTGTAGACCCCAGTGCGTGAGAGAACCAGTTGGGCTGGGAGAGGCTCCTGGGGGCAGCAGGCTAGGTTCCGAGCTGGCGGCCTGTTCTCTGGCCTCACTTTTGGAGTGTGTTCCACAGAAACGGGATCACCGTGATTAGGTTTCATGCCTGAAAATCTGCCATCCACATGCCACACCAATGCCCTAAGGTGGGAACTCTTCACGCCTGTGAATTTGCTTTCTCCCCTTGCAGCTTCCTACTGTTGTAAGATGTTCTAGGACCCAGCATTTAGTCCTGGAAATCTGTGTCACTAACTGTGAAAAGAGCGACTGCCGTGGTTAGGTGAATGCCTTGTCACCCACGTGGCAGATGTTGGGGCCACTGGGAAACTCATAGAAGCCACAGTGAAGAGCAAATGGAAATGCAATCATAGCTTTCTTAAAAGCCTGCATCATAGGAAGGGAAAGAAGAAGAAAGGATCAGGCCAGGGGCAAGGGTTAAGGCGAAGAAAGGTGAGACCGGGTGGTTGCAGAGTGCCCTCCCTGTTCAGTGGCCTGTACACAGCTGTTTCCGTAAGGACGCAGCTATTTGGGGGAATAGGAAGAAGGATGTGTGAGACCACTCTAGCTTTTCTCAGGTGAGTTCTCCTACCTCGGAAGTGGTATAGCCTGAGGCTCTCATGTGACCTGCCTCCTGGAGTTGGTCTGAAGACTCATGGCTAGAATACGGTTGGCATCAGTGTTAATCTGAATGTTCTGTGTTGGCAGAGCTGTGGTTGCAGGATGGAGAACTTCCTGAGGCTGCTTAGGGAGCATGGGGACGCTCCCCTCCCCCACCAGAGCTGGTGACCCTTGCGGGCAAGCTGTGTCGGGACTTCCAACACAACCCTGTTCAGGTGCTCCATCTGGTTAAAGCCATTCTGGACAGCCAGCATCGTTGGGATCTACTAAACAATGTAGACGTGGCCCTGGTGTGTACTCAGGTCCTGATCCATCAAGAGCAGTGGCTTTTAGCCCTCCAAATTCTACAGGTATAATGAGGGTATGGTGGGCAGCACAGAGAGAAATGGGTCACAGCAGCCTCCACCATACCCATGGTGTCATGAGCTGAGGCAGGACGGCCCACTCTGACTTGAGCAAGTAATGCCTAACTTGGTAAGCTAGGCAACTACCCTTTTAGAAAATCCTTTTTTGGTGGTAATCCCTCCCCAAATGCTGAGCAAAGGTGGAGTTTTGAGACAAAACTTTTCTTGGGGAGACAAAACACACTTGTTAATCACCCCTGACAGGGGACCCACAATAGACCAGATTATGGATAACAGCAAGGTCCAACTTGGTCTAAATCTCTTCCAGGCAGCTGGGCTGGTCTCAGAGTCTTTGCAGCTTGGATCTGTTTACTCTGGCTCCCAGGGAGGATCATAATGAATTTCTGAAGTTACTTTTTTTTTAAGCTGTTTACCTCCTTGTTTAAGGAGCTCCCCTGCAGGATGGAATGTTTGTGCCTTCAGCCCTTGCTCTGGCTCTTGCATTCTTTCCTCCCCTCTCCTGCAATGGTCCCTGAGCCCTGGAGGAGGCAACTATAGATGTCCACTCAGGACTAAGAAATAGACCCCATGCCACAGTAACAGCCGCTTGTTCTGCGGAACCTCTCCAGTGGTTATGCGGTGAGGTTGTCACTAACAGTGTACTATGGGCATAAACGCAGGTTTAGAAGGTGGTTTGACAGGCTCATCACATCCGTCTAGTAAAACTATCAAAGGTGCTTCCCCACTGGGACCTCTGGCCTCCCAGCCACAGGTTTTTGTCCTGGCTTACCTTCCCAGATGTGAACTCTCTCTTGTGGAGCGGTCCTTAAATCCAGTCGGAAGGCTGTTGGGCTTAACCACTATACCACAAACAGGTATATCCTGCCTGGCATGTCAGTGTTTTAGCACACAGGGTCCATAGCCAAACAGGAACGTTGTTGACAGTCCTCTACCTGCATCTTGCCCAACGACCTCTGGCATTATGAACCCCAGACAGCAGGCTGGGAGTTTCCAGTTCAGTGCAGTTTGATTGTTCCGTGTCCTACAATCAAAGGATACACATGTGGTGTCTTCAGCAACAGGCTCTGATTTTGGCCTACAGTCAACAGCAGTAGCAATAGCCTTAATGATTTGCGGGTTCTCGAGAACTTCCTGGGTAATGACTCATAAGGAGGTAGTCTCCCCCCTCACCCCTGGAACTAGGGTATTCATTCAATAACCTTATGGCCTCTGGGAGTGTCCTTTTGGATTTCAGTTAACCCAGCCACACTTGGGTAGTAGGTGGAAGTACCATTGCACCTGGTTGTTCTCTCCCATGGCTTTCCTAATCTGCAAAACCCTCAGAGGTCAGCATTGTGTCCTCTATGTAACAAAACGTTTGCCAGAGGATGGGCAGTGCAAGGGACATCCAGAACCACCATCCCATAACAAATAGTGGAGTTACAAAGATAACCTTGGAGAAGCACTCGGAAAGTCTGTTGTCATCTGTTCCCAGCAAGGGTCAGTAGATCCAGAGGTTCCTGACTAAGAAGATGCTAAAGCCAGACACAGTGAAGGTCTAATACAGTATGAAAAGGTTCCATGCTGGGTTTCTTCTCCCATAGATCAAGGTTGGGTACAAAGCATGGATAGGCGGCACTGATTAATTAGCTCTCCATTGTAGGAGGCTCCCAGACAGCAGGTGCTCCTCCCAGACCCTAGGCACAAGCCACACCTAAACACCAGAGAAATCCTCCATTAGTCAGGGAAGAAAAGTCAATGTGATTGCTCTGTGACTCAGGCAGAAGCAAATGACCTTTCAGGTGAAATTTTTAAGGGGAGGAAAAGGGGAGGCCTGTGTTAGTTAGCATGGGCTAGGATGCAGTGGTATATTTTGATTGGTTATGCTAATTAGGTGAACTAACTGGGGCGGGCTTTTGATTGCTGGACTTTAATTACTTTGATATCTGGATCTTGGTGGTCAGCCTCAGGAGGAGGAAGTGGACAAATAATGAAACAGACCTTGGAGGATAGCTTTAGGAACGTAAACTAATGGTTTTGGGTTTTTTCGTTTATTGTTTGTTTTGTTTTGTTTTGTTTGTTTGTTTTTAGCAAGGCAGAGGGAATATGGAGGAAGGGCAAAGTGTGCCAGAGCTACAAGCTCCAGTGGGCTATTCCTTCACCTGTAATCTTTGGTCATACTCTCTGCTGTGTCAATACATTCCATGTCCTAGAGCTCTTCTTCAGAGCTTCCTTACATTTCTCTACCCCTGATAAAGTCAGTGGGCCTGACTTAATCTGCTCAGACCTACCAGGCAGTACCAAAGGGGAACGTGGTCTTGTTCTCCTCTGCTGCATCTGCTGACTCTCTGGGCTGGCACTGTGGATGTAGCTGTAGCCCTTGCCTCCCATTCGCAACATCCTGCTGTTGGGGAGTTCCAGACTGGGCAAACCTTTTCCACCATTAGCATTGCCTTTTGCTTGAGGGGAATTTACACTCCCTAGTCTGGGGCTATAATTGCCCACCCCTGGGACAGGCTTGATCCTCTTCCCTTGTATTGTTCTATCAAGGGTGCCTTCTTGTGAACTGCTCCTTGGGCCTTAAAGGCTCTGGGGACTCCATAGCACACCATTTAGGTTTTCTTATTTCCTTCCATAAGAACTCCAGCTCGACTCAAATGCAGTCACATTTGTCTTGAGGAGCCCAGATATACCTCTTTCTCTGCTCTCCCATTTTGTTACCTCCCCTAAGTTGCCCCACACTTTACAGACACTGTTTACATACTGGTCTAAGTTACTGGATCTACCAAAGCCTTTCCCACGTGATCAAGATACTGCCCACCAAAGGGCTCAGCGGAGTCACTAAAGCTTCATCCACCGGCAACTTCGAGGTCCCTGCTGAGTCAGCCTCTTCTTTACCATCTCCATGAACATGGTTCTGTCTGGTCCAGTGAACTGGACTTCAAACACAGCTCCTTCTACTCCTGGTTCCCACCATAGTGTCTGCCCTCCACTGTCGTCCTCCAGCCCCTGTTAATTGTGGGGACTTCAGAGGGAGATAACCAAGTCTTCCTAATGGCTTTGCTATGCCGGCCCATCAGTGATGGGTTTCTCTCAGAAAGCCTCTGGTTATGCAGCCTTTCACTTAAGGAGGGATGGCTACTTAGTTTTCCTGCTTCCACTGCAGTCAGACTGATGCCATCCACTCCCATGTCCATGGCCTCACAAGTCAGGCTGAGACAGACTGTTCCATCACTTATTTAAAAGTCTTCCCTCATTCCAGCAATTCCCGAGCTCAGTATTTGCACACTTGTTTCTTGCATTGGACCATGCTTAATCCCCCAGCTGCATGCTGGATTGCAGATTCTCCCACTTTTATACTACAGATAGGACCTGAGGAATACCTTCTATTGTTCTTACCATCTCCCTCTCATCCTTTTATCTACTTTAGTTGCCACATCAGCTACTGTAGTTGGGGAGGCTATCTGAGTATCCCTTTCTTGTTGCAAACAAGTTCCTGATAGGCTCTCATCACAGTTTCTGACATATTTCTGCTGCACACAATGCTGGACAGGCAACCTCTGCTGCTTGCTACCAGTCTCCAGTGTTGTGCGCGAATATCAAAGCTGCAGAATTTCCTCCGAACCTTTAACTGTTTTCATCACATCTCCATATTCATGTAGTGGACCCCACTCTTCAGTTTGGCATGCAACTCCACACCACACAAGCAAGAATACCATCCTGGGATTATTCCCACAGGCACTCCTAATCCCGATGACCCAGCCTTAGTTGCATGTCTCACTACCCACAGCAAGAACCATGCCACTGCTTTTCAGTGCACACTCCACCCATGACACAGGAACGGACAACTGTATCAGAATTACACCCACGACACAGGAATGGACAACTGTGTCGGAATGACACCCATGACACAGGAATGGTCAAATGTATTGGAGTTTTTCCTTCTGGATGCTCGCCCCTCTGGCTGTGCAGCCTCAGTTGCATGACTTGCATGCACAGGAGACCCATGTACTCACTCCTCCTCAATGACTCTTTGATTCTGTCAGGTCTCTGTTTGGGTTCCAATTAAGTTGTTTGACAAAAGTTTATTCTAGGAGACGAAACACACTCATCTACTCACCCCAGAAAGGGAACCACGACAGACCAAAGGATGGATACTACTTGGTATCCAGTTTGGTGAATCAAAGAGTTTTATATGGGTTACTTACAGGACTGTGGGTGTGGGTTACTCATAGGAGCAGAAACGACTCAAAGACAGCTGCATCACCAAGGTCCACCCCAGCAGCAACCAACTGGTTAGAGGGTGTCCTTTCCAGGTGCCTTTGTTGGTCTGAACATCATCTAGGAAGCTTGGCTGCATTCTGCTTCTTCCAGGCAGCTGGTCTGGTCCAGAGTCTTGTTTGTGGCTTAGCTTAGCTGTGAGTGTTCCTTGATCTTGGCTCTACTGTATCTCAGAATCTTCTTTGCAGTTGAGCTCTGCTTACTCTCCAGGATGGGCCCCAATGAATCTGGTCAGTTTCAGGGAGGCCTGGAGGCTGTATTTTTTAGTAGTTGTTTACTGTCCTGCTTTAGGAGCTCCCCTGTAGGATGGAATGTTTTAATCTGGGAGGAAACTGTCACACAACAGATGCAGTGATGCATTTGATATGGACACCTGACCTGAAGCTTAACATAGAGATGCATAGCTGTAATCTCAACACTCAGGAGGCAGAGGAAAGACAATGGCAAGTTGCAGGCCAGCCTCTGTCAAAATGATAACACAGAGTCATGCAGGAGGAATGCAGTGAACAGATAGGGAGTACATGGTTCAGCTGAGGTGACTACAGAATGGCAATTAGTGGCATTGGTGACTGTAAACCCTGCAGTGGGACTGGAAACTCATAGAGGGAGTGCTTGCCCCGGGCAAGAGAAGAACAAGGCATAGTAAAACCACCATACCTTGTTCTCCATACCTATGTGGTTGAATGGAGGCTAGGCTTACTTAGATGTTCGGAGGGTTGAAGGGTTCAAGATTAGGAAATAAGCCTGTGATCTGTTCATGGCTGGCATGAGAGATCTGGCAGGCCTGTGTGGTTACTGCCTGAATCAGGTCGCACTTGCCCCGGGGCATTCTGGATTGAAGGGCTTATATGTTGAACTGACTTTGGTGGTTGCTGGACCAGTGGTTCAGATCCAATGATTGCCTTTCCCATAGGCTGGGTTGGTGCGCATGACCAATTCTCACACACTCCAGGTTGTGTAAGGTGACTGGATTTCAGCAGGCTTTCCCTACAGGGGTGTCGGGTGCCAGGAGGCAGCCAGGAGCTGGTACGACTCTGGAATGACATCCACTACCACCTGACTATGAGGAGGCTGTGTGTCTCCAAGCTGAGCCCAGGACAGAAGTTTCGCTGTAGGAAGAGGTACTTGATGATTGCCCTCTATGCTGGCGCCATGGGTCTTCCAGGGTTGGGATGTGCCATGCAAACCCAAGGGGCTGAGGAAACAAGGACAGGAAGTTGCCTTAGCAGCATTTATTACAATGTAATGAACATCATGACTTCAGCATTTGTCACACCCTGGTAGGCCCATCACCAAGTCACAACTCCAACTGACACCTGTTATATGGTAGCTGGAAGTAGAGGGCTGTATGCAGCTGGCATCCTGACTATCTCTACTTCCAATCATCACTAGACAAGGAACCTGTGACTAGGAACAGTGAGAGTGAAGCCCCACTGAGTTTTGCATAGCTGTTCCTCACATCCTCTTATCCCTATGTCTGGGCATCAGGCTAGACTCTGGGGGTCGTAGTATGAGAATGTCATCAATATTAGTCTCACCTTCATCATTTATGGAAGAGAAAGCTGTCATGGGATAGTCAAGTCACCTGTGTCAGGTTTTGTGTGGGAGATACAGACCAGGGTTCCCTAGATACTGAGATGGTAGAACCTGTGTTCTTCACCCGGGGCCTCTCACCTGAGAAAGAGGACTGAAGGCATTGATGCTCCTGAGTCACAGGGTTCACTCACTGTAGGAAGAAGAGGGGTTTTTGTTCTTGACCGGAGAGTATAACCAGATATTGTCAGTGTGAGACAGGTCCTCGGAAGTTCAGTAAGAAAGCATCCTTGAGATAGTGGATATGATCACATCACCCCAAAGGCCGATAGGCCAGCAGACTGCAGCTAAGCAGTCATAGCGTCTTGCCTCCATGTTTGTGAAGTGTCCCCTGGTGTGCTAGGTGCTTGGAGGTTGTGGGTGTAGATCAAGTTGTGATCTCTTACTGTTAGCCAGTGGGTAAATTCAGGGGCAATAGAAAAGAAAGAAAGTTGATTTCTTCCTGTGTGGCTATTGAGACAGTAAGACGACTGAGAGAATTAGGTCTTTGCTTTGGGGTTGGGAGGAGGGAGGTTCATTTGACCAGATCATAAATGCTACCTGACCAGCACTTAGACAAGAATGGAGAAACTGTAGGGAACCTTGAATTGGCTCAAGATACCCCCCAGACCAAGTTTTCAGCGTAAAGGAGATTTATTTGTCAAGAGGGACAGAGGGCAAAGGAAGAGGAGAAAAAACGACAGGAGATAGAGTAAGAGAGGAGCAGGGGAAGGGAGCAAGGGAAAAGGGCAGGGATGTTTGTTTTGGAGCAGGACAAAGTACTGCCTCTGGACAGAAAGGAAACAGACGTGGCACATAGGAAAATGGCAGTTTATAAAGGTACGGGACTTGGTGGCTAGCCTTAGAAATGAAATCTAATGGTTTGTCACAGGTCTGAGGGAATGGGAGAGAAGGGCAAGGCCTGCCAGAGCCAAGCTCTCTGCACTTGTGTTGGCCAAGAGTCCCTTCAGTAACTACACTGGTAAATGTCCCAGGCAGGTGGATGGCCAGTTCAGGAGCCAAGGATTGAGAGGTGCCTGATGTCCCGAGCAAGATAGTAGAGTTTATTTCTATCCCTCTCAAATACAGATCTGTCCTCAGCCTGTGGCCCTAGGAAAAGGTGGAGGCTTGGTTCACCTACCCCTTCCAGGGGCTTCCAGGGAGACCGTCAACCTCAGGACCATGTGGGCAATGGCCAGAACATGGTCTATGCTGTAACTATGCTGGCCAGCCCTGGAGTGTCTTGAAGGCCAGCTGTCACCCAGGACTGCAGTTGAGGCAGGAGAAGCTCTGTGCTAAGTAGGAACTTCCAGGAGCAGGGTCCTTGGTTCTGGGTGTGTTTGGGCTGGAAAAGGCTCTGGAGTCCCAGGTGGATTGAAGTTGGGATGTGTTAGATGAGATGCTCTTGGGAAGTGCATGCATGCCACACATCTGATTTCACCTGTTTTGCAGTTAGATAGCCTTTATACACATCATGTGTCCATTATGAAGAAATTCAAAGATACAGCAGGAAAAATCAGCCTACACTCAGGAGAAGGATAGCTGTGCCGGGGGTCCCTTCAGTGACCCTGAATCCCAATGCTGTGTAGAGAGGGGAGGGAGAAACACCTATGGGCTTCCTGCATGCTGCAGGGGCTACCCAACATGGAGCATAACAGGAAGAATGGCCCAAGGAGGAGAATGGAGAACACACGGAGCAGAGAAGCTGAGTTCAGTGAGACAGGGGCCAAGGGGAAGCCAGTGGCAGTATATATGGGAGGTTGGGGCCATGATCCTGCTTATTGTCTGAGAAGCTATGCTGCCCGCGACAAGTCAAGAGGGGCAGCTAGAGGGATCCATGTATAAGGTGAGAGATTCACAGCTTTGCCAGCTCGAGGGTCTGACCTGAAGAAGAAGTGCTGGTGGTGGAGAACAGGGTTAACAAGTCTGCTGTGAATGGGGCAGTGGCGGGGGGGGGCAGTTAGTGTTTGTGCTGGACCAGGCTCTGGGGGGAGCCTGTGCTCACTCCCAGGTGACTGCAGAGTGTGGTGGACCACCAGCTGGCATCCCAGAAAGTAGGAATCAGACCCCTTGAGGTGACTGGGAGTGGGATGCCGGGGCAGACTGGAGAATGATTGTCAGAACTGCTTCCCTGTGAGGTGCCAGGCCCTAAGCAGATGGAACTGGTGTCCTATAAATCCTCCTGGCCCTTCTTATCTAGGAACCCACCACCCTCTACCCTCTGCCCCGAGGGCCCTAAGAACCGGAACTTCTCCCAGAGGTTCAGTGTCATCTGCAAGACTTTGCACAGGTGTGGGTGCTTATCCAAGAAGGCCCAGTTGGTAAGGACAACAGCCCACCCCGTGGGACTTCTCTGCTACTCTTCCTGAGCCTTCCTCCACCTAGTAACTGAGTCTCCCCCTGTGCTGCTGAGTAACTCTTCCCTCTATTAGACAGCTCTTCCTACCTCCCTCAGCTAAGCAGACTTCTCTTCCACCTTCCACCAGGGAGACCCCTTGTCTTCCTCCAGGCAGGCCCCCCATCTTTTATGTGGCTCTGGCTTTACTTTGTAGCTCCTTTAGCAGTCTATGTTTCCTTCTGGGCTCACTGGGTTCCCAGGCCCCTCCCGGAGTGCTGTTGGTCCCCAACTTTTCCCAACCTCTTTCCTCTGCAAGGTTTGGTTTTCTCATGTGAGGCTGCCTACTTCTTAACCTGGTCAATTCCAGAGGATCCCCAATCCTGCTGTTTGATCCAAAGCTGAAAGGCACAGTGTCTCAAAGAAAGTGGCTCCTGGTTGGAGCCAGTGTTGACACTGATCCTGGGGTTCATGTAGATTCTGGCCTGTTTCCTGTTTTAAGGTCTTGGGTGCTCAGAGCATCAGCTGGCCCAGAATGGAGTGGCTGCAGGAGGTGGGACATGTGTGCATCGTTCTCTAATTCGTCAGCACATGTGCAGGAGACAAACTGTTTTCCACTGCATCAGTTCACTGATGGCAATCTCTGCTGTCTTTGCAGGGTGAGGCTGGACTGTGCCTGTTTCCTATGTGGATATGAGCTGTCCAAGCCCCTCTGTGCCCCCTTACACCTCAATTGTGGTTGTCTTTTGGGGGTTCAGGAGAAATTGGCTTCGGAGACTGGCTTGACTCCTGAGCAGGTGTACAACTGGTTTGCCAATTATCGTCGACGTCAGAAGGCTCTTCTCCTGCACATGCAAAGAGCCCAGGAGACACATCAGAAGTCTCCAGTGCAAAGGAGAGTGGTCCTGAGCCGGTGCAGCTCTCAGGATACTTTCACGAGTCTGTGGCTGGTGTCCCAGTGGTCAGGTGAGCATCGCAAGGGCTTCTTGGGCTGATTTCTGACAAGATCTAGCTGACTGGCAGTCGACCCTGGCATGGCTGTGTTCATCTGGAGCTGGAGGTGTGGTAGCTGTTAGGAAGGACAATGAGTAGAGTTGGGGAGTGAGTTCATCTCCGGCCTGGGACAATTTGTTTGCACTGAGGTCACAACAAGGGATAAGAATATTGGGATGACCCAAGACCAATTCTGATTCCAGTCTGCGGAGCTGCTCTCAGCTGGGCAGGAGGCAGACACTAATGCACTCCTCTCTGTTCTGCTTTGCAGCCAGATCTGAAGGAAGTGGGACTCTACAGCCTCCGAGACCCCTCAAGGATCTCAGGGCTCACAGCCCCCAGCTGTGAGCTTTTCTGGAGACAAACACCACCTCACAGGCACTGGCTTTTCAGGTAATGTCATTCCTTCAGCCATGGACAGGTTTCCTCTTTAGGTCCCCTCTGCCCTTTGAGTGCAGACCAGAGTATATTTGAACCTTAACTCCAGGGCTGCCTGTGCTTAGGCCCTGACATAGTGGATTGCTTTTGTTTTTCGTTTTTTCTGAGCATTGGTTGGTTTTTTATTTCATGGAGTGAGCAGCACCCTGTATGTACCTCACTGTCTGGTCTCCCCATGCACTCTGCTCCCCTGTAGCAAGGCCTGAGCCTTCTGAATGCAGCCCATTGCTGATTCACCATGGGTCAGTGCCAGCTGGACAGTACCCAGGTGTGTGACCCAGGTAGGCTCATGTGAGCTCTTATCCATGCAATGGGGATGAGATAGTGCCTGCCATTCAGGCTATGGCAGAGGTTGAGAGAATGTTTAACAAAAGCCCTGATCAGGTTTGAGGTACATGAGCCCTGATGGGATATTCATTATATTGCTGTCAGCTTCTGCGTAATGTTCCTTTGATGCTAACCATCATTTATTCATTTGATATTAGGGTCTTGTCAATCGTTTTCTGTTTTCTGGTTCTACGCAACAGACAATTTTAAGTGTCTGTGACTCCAGGCATGTCAGAGCCAGCCCCTCGGCAACCTCGGGGAAGAGCAGGCAGGGTGATTAAAGGTAGTGATTTGCAACTTCCCAGCTTCATTGGCTTCATCCCATACTGCCAACCTCGGCTGGAGGCACCGCTAACACCCACCCACCTCACCCAGGTTCTGCATCCAAGCACATTGTTGGGTTATGTTTCCCAGGTCATAATATGGATGCGAGACGTACCAGGAGTGGCCAGGTCACCATCCTGCAGCCTCACATCCATGGACTTCGTCTCCAGCCTCTGCCTCCGGCTACTGGCAGCAGCATGCTTGATTCTCTATGGCTTCCCATGATTTTTGGATGATGCCCTTTACACTTTCATCCTCTGAGGAACATTTCCTCTCAATGGAGCAACTGGGCCTTACACACCAGCTGGACTCTGGGATGGATCCTGAACCTGTCCCATTAGCCTGGACATTGCTGCCCTCACGGTTCCCAGCCATACAGGTGAGTCACCTCACAGAGATTGTGCTAGTCCAGCAACTACTCAGGTCCTCAGGTGCTCTGTTAGGGTGGCCACCATCTGCTTGAATCTGGAATGTTCAGTGAAACCAGAACCGCTCTTGTCACAGCAGATTGTTCTTATTGTTTCTTATTTATGTCTCTAGGGGAAAAGTGCACATGAATGAGAAACAAGGCAGTAGGAAAGAGTTAAAATGGGAGGCAGTGCCTGCATGCACATGTCAATACTCCAACTGTCCTACCTAATCTGTGAGTACCTGTGCAACAGAGGAAGGCAGTCTCCTTAGCCATGCCCTCCCTGCCCTCACAGCACTCCAGGGTAGAAATGCCAAGAGTTTGTTTCTAGGTTAGCACTTTGGCATTTGTTTGTCTGGAGGACAACAGAATTATGCAACTTTGCATCTTGCTAGGCCAATGTGTTTGCCTACCTGAATTTCTTTTTTTCATGTTCATACATATTTTTATTAAGAGATTTTCTATTGCTTTTAATACCAACCACAGATTCCCTGTCCTCCCTCCTCCCGCCCCCAGCCTTCCCCACGACCCACCCCCCATTCCCACCTCCTCCAAGGCCTGCATTTCTTAATATTCTGTGAGCATAATGCTTCTTTTTATTTCTTGCAGTTTCTACTTGCCTCTTTTTTTTTTAAAAAGAAACATATATTGCCTAATTTTTTTATGTTCTCAATACCTTCCAGTATTTCAAGCATGTCATTTGAAAACTCACTTCTGGGAGCTTGCTTTCTCCAGTTTCCAGGCAGAGGAGTGCTCCCAGGTCTGGGGATGAATCTTTATCCCAAAGCCTACATTACCTGCCCTCCTCTCCCCTCCCCCCACCCAGGTGGTACCAATGCTCCTTGCATTGCACCTTGTGTTCTCCCTGCCAGAGCAAGAAGTGGCTGATCACATCAGCCTGCATGCGGGGCTCATGGAAGGTGGACTAGCAATTGGCCAAGGCTATATACTCTCAAAGCCACCCACAGGAATACATTCCTCCAGCAAGCCTCTGCCACCTAAAGATTCCATAACCCCTGAACCCCAGCCTTGCAAAAGCACAACCAAATGGTAAATCTCAAATACCTGGGCTCTGGGAGACTTTCTCATTTAAAGCACCACATGTCCACATGTGTGACTGTGTCGGGGAGTGTCAACATTAGCCCTGCAGCTTCACTCCATTTATTAAGAATGGAGTAATTCAAGTTCTTCAGGCATGAGAAGAGAGCAGAAACAGAGGTTCGAAGCACATATGACATGACCAGATGTTGTTAGACTCTTAGATGGTCTTTTAATAAAAACCCAGAGCCAGATATCAGTGTAAAAGCTGAAAGATCAGAGAAGTAGAACAGCCAGCCACTAGTTATTACCTCTATGAAATCCTAAGCCTAAAGAGAGAGTTCTTGTTTCCTCACGCCTTATGTACCTTTCTCTGCCCTGCCATATTACTTCCTGGGCTTAAAGATGTGTGTGCTTCCCAAGAAAGGCATGAGCTCAAGTGCTGAAATTAAAGTTGTGTGTGCCAACACTGCCTGACCTCTATGTCGAATTTAGTGACTGTCTCTGTCCTCTGATCCTCAGGCAAGTTTATTAGGGTCCACAATATATCACCACAGCCAGAATGGGCTCTTTGACTTTGGAAGGTCCTGGGCAGCTAGTGGCATTCTCGTGCTCAGGCAGGAGACTAGAGCATGCCTTGCCCCAGGCCTTTGTTCTGACTTGACGACAGGCTCTATTGGTGCTGGCTGTACTACCCCACGGCTTCAGGACAGCCTGAAGCCTGCTTTCAGAATTCTCTCCTCCTGTTGCCCACACAAGGATGACCAAATCCCACTAGCTCATCTTTAAGAGTCAAGGATCTAATGCCTTATTCAGCTGCCATCAAAGAAGCTTTTGCCTGCAGCTGATGGGAAAAAATACAAAGACCCATGGCCAGACATGACAGACAGAGAGAGAGAGAACTTGGAACACACAGCTCTAAATAAGATGTCTCTATTAAATCCCTTCTTCAGAGCTCAGGGAAACTCAGGGAGGAAGAGGATGACACTATGTAAGAGCCAGAGGCGATGGTGGAATCCAAGAAAACGAGCCCACTTCATCAACTGAGCAAAGCTAATAGGAACTCACAGAGACCAAAGCAGGAAGGACAGAGCCTATGGGTGTGCACCAGGTCCTCTGTGTATATATTACAGCTTTCAGTTTAGTATTTTCATAGGACTCTTGAATCCGTGAACAAGTGGGCCTCTGGCACTGGTGCCTGCTCTTAGGACTCTTTTCCTTTTGTTGGCTTGCCATGTCAACATGGATGTGATGGTTCTTGCTTTGTCTTATCTTATTGTATTGTGTCACATTGGGTTGGTATCTCTAGAAGCCTGTCTATTTCTAGTGAGGACAGAAAGGGAATGGATTTGTATAGACTGGGAGATGGGGATCAATGGGATGGAGTGGAGGGAGGGGAAACTGTAAGCAGGAAATACTATGTGAGAAAAGATTCATTTCCAATGAAGGGGGTGAGGCAGTCAACAGATCTTCCAAGTTGCTCTCTAACCAAGGTAGAGAGAAGGACAAAGGTGAGGGTGAGGTAGTAAAGCTTTCACATCAAGAAAATCTTAGTGAAACCTGAGATAACTGAAGCAGGCACGTGGCTGAAGCCTGAAGCACAAGATGCATGTCCTGACAAGTGGGGCTGCCTGCGTGTGACAGATTGAGACTCTGGCATCAGACTGGTGTGAAGCTCACAGTGGCAAAGCCTGGCCTAGTCTTAACAGAAATGGATTTTCACTTTGACTCTGGAGGTCTGATGGTCATAGACATAGTGGATATGTCCATCCTTTTCTTGAGTGGGAGGCTGAGTCCCAGGGGTGGGAACTGTGTTTGTGGTTTTTTTTTTTACAGTCCACTGTGTCCTGGAGAGAGTGGCTGTGCCATAGTGTGCTGTGTGCCTTCCTTTCACCTGTGGTTTGTGGAATTTCTTATCTGCAGGATCTACTGGCTTGTGTGGTAGTCACTCTCAGAGCTTATGCCCAGAGGCGAGTCCAGGAACAAGAAGTGGGCAGGCAGCTTCCACTGCAGGCTGTAAAATTCGTCATCCCCATAGGTAAGCCTGAAGAATCCTGGGCTTTCTGTGGATCACAAGGCAGGCTAGGGCGTACTTTGCAGACTCACTATCTCAGAGTTTGTAGTTTCGTATCTTTCCCTCTGTGTGTTTCTGGAAACCTTAACACTCCTCAACAAAGGAACACCCCAAACAAAAGCACATCCGTGGGCATCCCACACCTCTGATAGTCTGCAGGCTTGTCAGCAGCCAGGTATCTCTTGGATTTACAACCCTCTTCATATTTGTTCCATAGACAAATGCTGTTGTTTCTTAGAAGCATAATGGTTTTACTTTTAATGTTCCAAATTGTTGTTTTGAAAGGGCTTGCAAAGCCTAAGAGAGGTCAAGGCGTGGACTGTTAAGATAGACAACCAGGGCTTCTGGGAAGACTGCAGAGACTTGGGTGTGTGGTGGAGTAGAGTGTCCTGTGGTAGACAGATAATGCCCAACGTTGCAAGGGATTTCAGACACAGAGATGGATACTGTCCAGTGTGGTCCAGGCCTCCGTGATTAAGAGAAGATATCCAAGGTTTTCAAGAGACTGCAGATAGGGCCAGTGTATGGAGTGGTCTGAGGTCTTGTGGTGGAGAAAAGATGTCAAAAATCTCCAAGTAGGGTGAGAGCTTCGGAAGTTGGAATTGTTGTCTAGGGTCTTCTGGTGGAAAGGGAATCACTACTGCTCATCCTATTTCAGTGGACACCTGTCCTACCTATACTCAGGGTCACCAAGGCCATGTTTCCAGGTCATGATGGAACCTTCCTCATCTTACCACCAGGTCGGTGATACTCCAGGACTAGGGTTGTGCTTCTGTTCTATAATGATTAGCTGCATTGCTGAGTGTGACACTATGCTTGGAGGTGATAGGAATAAATGCCTGCTCACCCCAGGTAGGGAACAGATGACAAATACCTGTAAAAAGTCCATCTCAGTGAACAAGTGAGTTGACTGGGGTGTAGGTAAGGAGTTGCCTACACAGCAGACATGACCAAAGGCGGTTGGGCTTCACCAAACCCCACCCCAGCATGAGTGATGCCTCATGAAAGCTGGAACCCTGGAACTCTCTGCAAGCAATTTGACAAGTGCAGCATCCTCTCTAGGCAACTTGGCTCACCAGAGAGGGAGTCTCCTCCAGGCAGCTTGACTGGTCAGAAGCCCTGCCTTCAGCAATCGCTTGCTGCTTCTATAACCTCAGGGAGGCACCTTTGTGAGTCTTAAAAAGTTTCAGCTTCACTAGACGAGCCATTGTTTAATTCCCGGGTCTCATCCACTTCCTCCTCCTTCCTGGAAGGAGTGCTTCAACTCAGAGGAAATGACCCCATAAGAATTCCGTAGGATTCCACATAAATAGAAACAGATACTATGCCTTATGATTTGTGGTCTTTTGTTTGTTTGTTTTGTAAATAACATAAGGTCTTTGTATACATCTGGCTGCCTCTAAATCTCAGCTGTCCTTCTGCCTATCCCAGCTGTCCTTCTGCCTTAGCCTGTGGAAGGCTGTGATTGTAGACATAGGCTCCGTGCCCAGCCTTTGGTTTGCCAAGTATTTATTTATTTATTTATTTATTTTTTCTTTGCTCTGGTGTCTTGTGCTTAGTGTATCCACTGTGAGATGTGTCCTGCCAGGGCTGGGTTAGTATCAGTGATGCCCTCTCCAGTTGTCCCCTGTGACCTACTGTATGAGGCTACTGGTGTTAGGATGTTTCCCTGCTGGCTAACTCTGCACAGAGCCTTGTCAGAAATAGTCACATTTCCATCAATCTCTCAGAAGGGCTGTGAGGCACAGAGTTAGGACTGTGGGGCTCACACCACCCAGGGTCTCCTTGAGCCAGAGCCTGTTCTGATGTAAGAAGTAGAATTGTATAAGATAGAGCTCTTCACTTTCAGTTCTCTGGAGGTGATGCCAGCCTCATCTGGCATGCCAACGCCCGTGTCTGTCATGGAGCAGAGCCAGCACATGCCTTCCAGCCAGGTGATGTCTTATGGGGTTTGCATGTTTTCTACTTAGAGCAAGTGATTTTGAGTGGTCCATGAGGAGCAGAATGAGTTGTGGGGTGGATGTTATGATATTCACAAGAATTGGGCCAGGGGTGTTGGGGGCAGATCCCTCTCCTAAGTCTAGTAAAGGTCTGATGTGGCCAGGGGCATGAAGTTGGGAAGGCAGGTGTTCCAAAGCCTGGCAGAACATGCCTCTATGTGTAATGCTGTGCTGTTTTTTCTCCAGGTGCAATGGCCTGGTGGCCAGGCCTCATGGAATGCTTTCTGGAGAGCCACGACGCTCCTTGAGTTTTCTGAGGGCAGCATGGGTCACAAGCCCATGTGGAGATCAGATCAGCACATGGAATGAGCAAGTGTGGATTGTGCACCTGTCCCACATTGGTTTCAGAAACTCACCCGAATAAAAATTGATGCTCCAAGAAATTCCCAAAGTGTTGGCTAGGAAGCCCCAAAGAGCTTCTTGTCATTCCACACTCACTGTTTGAGCAGTTTGGATGGTAATTCTCTATCTTGGCAAAGTTTTTGAGAAATGTTTGTGGTATCGTAAGTCCAATATGGGTCTGCTCCAGTCAGACAGTGATAAAAGTTGAGTTTAGCCCCCCTCCCCTCTCCCTCCTCCCTTCCCGGCAAGAGCTGGAAGGAGGACTCACTAGATCACAGAAGGATGGCTTACTAGATCACAGAAGAATGTTCACTGTTGAGCCTTCCTATCCCCATGAACACAGAGCCTCATTCTTCCACTCATTGTCTTTGTGAGTGGGTATGGAAAGTGGTAAGACATCCTTTGTTCATGGGACCCCCCTCCTAGAGTGTTGAGGAGCAATGTTGACTGGAGATGGCCAGATAGGGTACAGTAGACTGGGGTTCCTTGCCCCCCAACATTTGTTTCAGAAAGAAAGGTTTCATTAAACTAAATTCATGTTTTGTATCAAACTTTACTCTGCCCTGACATATGTTTGTATCGATGCAAGGAGATTAACACACCAGCTCTGTGATCCCAGAGCAGAATTCACAGTGGGGAGATGGTAACTGCTCCCTAACCATACCTCCTCCAGATGTGACTGTTTCCTCAGCTAGTTCATAAGCACCATTTGGTGGGCGTCCCTCTCTTCTGGCCTTTGTTCCTTTGGCTTCGGTTGTTTATTTCTTCCTTGCAAATTCCTGGAAGGTGCATTTCTTGGTAAGTTGAGACCATCTGTGTGATTTGCTGTGGATTCTGGGCATCTGACAACCTCTGCTCACCTGCATGCTCAGGTGTCTGTTACAGAGTATGGGCTGGAGGAGCTTATGAATGCGACCTGAACTTTGGCTCCAAGTCCTGATGTCTGTCCTTCTCAACTGGGCACTAGGCAATCCCAGTTCTGGAAGGGAGGCAGGCCCTGACAATGGCCGATCAGAAGCCCAAGTCAGAGGATCTGTTGCCAGTAACCATTTGTGATGGCCACAGCAGGAATGGGTCCCTAGACCCCCTTACTAGAGGCAGGGGCATGTAGGGGGCAGTGACCTCTGTGCCACAGGAGGCTCCCCCAGTCCTCGGCCTAGGACTTTTGCTATGTGCATCAGACTATGATGCCCAGTGTGTGTTCCTCTTCCTGTGGCCTTACACGATGTCCTCTCAGGGCATTCTCGTGGCAGTTCCAGAACTGCCACACATTGCTTGGCCTGAGCTGCTCTCTGAAACCCTGGAGCAGGCCTTCCTGAATCCCTAATCTTGCATCTTCCATACTTGTGGAACCAGCACCACACAGAGACGATGCTGAACCAGGCTCCCGGGCATGGTAGGTAGCATCAGCTTCTGTGTCCTTAGAGTATAAGGGAATCCTTAGGTTTCCATTTTCTTCTTTCAAATGCATTTGGACCATCACAGGGTGGAGTCTCCAGTGGGTTGCCCTCAGGATAATGTCCCAGCACAGCACAGGAGGTTTTTCTTTAGTGATGTTGATCTCTGACAATTACAGCTGGTTCTCAGCACCAGCCTGATGCCTTTCCATCTTGACATTTTCTCTATCAAACTAATGATCTGATTACATTCAACTTCAGATTCACTCAGGTTCTCAGGGCACAAGCCAAAGGAAGCAGATTCTTTGCCAAATTATCCCATGAATGGTGTTTTGTTGTGCCCAGATCATAACTCCCAGAGAGACCACTGAGAACGAGCGTACCAGAATGCAAAAGCAACGTTTAATTCTGCTACAAGTCATGACAGGAACTCATCTCAAGCACTCACTGCAGTGAGGGCAGGGAGGAGTTACTCTTTCTTGGGGAAGTTAGTTTTTTATAGGCAAAACCCATAAAATTTTTTAGAGGGAGGGGTTAGTACGGGTCCATCCTTGATTGGTCCAGTTTTTCCTGGCCTGGATTTTGTCTTATTTTACCTTATCTGTTTGCCCTGTCAGGAGTTTTACAACTCATCTCCCGGGTCTGGTCATGTTATCTCTGGAGAGGGGCATCTCGTAGTTAATCGTTACCATCAGACACCCTGACTTTGTTCTTTTTAAAACACCTGTCTTTACCCTCTCCAGGAAGGGGGAACTGACTCATTTTTAAGATATCTCTTTTCTCAGCTCTTTTGGTATCTGGGGAAACTGTGTCTGGGTCTTTTATCTCCAGTGCTGAGATTAAATGTGTGTGCCACCATATTCCCATCCCATTTGGTTTTGAGACAGGATCTCTATAGCCCAAACTGGCCTGTGTTATGCCAGATCATGTCCCCAAAAGCCCACTGGAGACTTTAGGTAACAGAATGCAAAGCAAGGTGTAGTCTAAGTTTACAAGCCTTGGCAGAACTCTTCCAAATCTCTCATGTGAAAGCAGGGAGGTTGGAAGGAGTGCTCCCCTCTCTTTGTGAGGCTAGTTCTTAAAGCCACAGACCATATAATTCATTTCAACCCGCCTCCCTTTTTGTCTTTTGGTTGAATACCTGACCCTGTTTTTCCAAAGTCCCTGTAACAGATACAGCCACCTGGGAAAAAGGGTCTAAGTTCTTATCTACAGTTAGGAATCCTGGTTTAAGCTTCTCTTTGTCTGTAGGGATAGAGTGGGGGCTTTTACTGAGGTATCACAGTTTGTCCTATCACTGTCGAAAGAATTCTTGCTTCCTCTGAAACTTTGAGTATGTTGAGGCAGGCAAGCACAGGGAAGAGTTCAGTGACCTCAGACTCCTTCTCTCTCTCTCTCTCTCTCTCTCTCTCTCTCTCTCTCTCTCTCACACACACACACACACACACACACACACACACACACACACACAAGTCTTGGGACTGCTCTGTGAGTGATGTAGCTGCTGGGAAGAGCAGAAAGCAAATGACTGTACAAACAGTCTGAACTCTACAAATAGGGCATTTATCTCAAAGGAGTGGGTCTGGATGCTAGGTGTTGATGATCATTCTGGGGGCTCCAGAAAAATACTGTAAGCTCAGTGAAAGTGCTCCTGGCTGCTGTGTGGAAGTGACTCAGAGGTGATGTCCATGTAGCCAGCACACTTGGGACAGAGGAGTCCTGGATCATCAGGGAGTAAGGGAACAAAGGGTTTTTTTTTTCCACTCAGTCATTCTCAGCAGGCCTCCCGGGCCCCTCCCACTATCATAGCCCCATACAGCTGAGTCCTAAGAATGGGGCTGCATGTAGATTTCAGAGGCACATGGGAAGCCCTGCCAACTTTTGGGTTGGGATCCACTTCCTGGGTTTAGCCATGAGAGTTTCCCTGTCTCAGGCCCGCTTGGTGTTTTGGAAGCAGGTGACACCTCCTTGCATGGAGCTGAGGCTAAGGAGATGTACCTGGCTCTTATACTTGGAAAGGGTTTAGGAAAGGGCTGAGGTGAGGCTGCTGGAACCTCCTGGTTCTTTCCCTCTTTGCCTCCCTCCGACTTCCCTCATCTCAGGGAGCTTCGGGTACAGAGGGAGGTGGGACGGTAAAATTCAGGAGTGCCACAAGGGCCACAGGTCTCCAAGGCCTTGTGAACTGGAGGAGCCAAGGGTGAGATGAAAAAAAGT
>NC_051083.1:40147046-40278386 GCF_004664715.2 Peromyscus leucopus
TTAATAAGACGGTTGGTTACATCTACTGTTGTCCAATTCAGAAAGATCAGCCTTGAAACCATGTACACATGAAGAACAAAAATGGACTCAGTTTGTATGTATATAACCACACACACATATGCAAACACATGAACATGTAGATGTGTTGTGTATTTGGCAATAATGACCAAAGAAATAGAGGATATAATCCTGAGAGTGGGTGGCTATGAGAGGATTTAGAGGGTATATATCTTAGAGGTGCTGGGAGAAGGAACATATATTTTCTTACTTCGATTAACAACATTAAAGCACATTAAAGTAGCACCTGATATATTAAGGATACAATTCAGTAATTAACATATGAGTTGAAATACTCATCCTAGTGTGACACCGAACTAGACATACTTCATTGTACCTTCAGGAAAATGTGTTACTTTTTCAATGTTTCATTTTTATTATTCTCTTTATACATTCAATTATTTTTCTCTTTGCTCACTTTATTCATTATTATTTTGATAGCATATTTTGAGGATTCCATAAGATATTTTTGTGCATAATTTTAATTCAATATCTCCCTACCACTTCCTCTTTTACATTCCTGCCCCTTGGGAGTAGTATCCACCACTATTTTCTGTGAAAAAGGAATATGTAGACAAGCAGAAATAAAAGTAGATATAGATAAGCATGTTGAAAAATGTACAGGAAAGTATAAATCTAATAGCAAAACATGCAAGGTTAGACAGTAGCATGGCTTCTTTATGTATATAAAGTTATATTTCCCTTGGAATGGGCTTCCTGAGTCTTTCTTCTTCTAGCTAAGGTATATTGTAAGGTCAGCTATCAGATTGAAAGGAGGCACTGAGGATGCAATGTATCCTTGGGCAAGAATACTAGGTGCTACGCTATCCCACATCATCCCTGGTCTGGCTGCTCGGCCCTGCCCTCAACACCAGTGGTCTTCTGCCACTCAAGAACAGGCCACACCAGCCAGAACCAGTGAGTGACATGCTTGCCAGTACAACTGCCCACCTATATGGTTTCTGTTCCCTGGCTCTCTGCCCCATGCCCAGGCTATCCCACCTATTCCCTGGCCCTACTGCTGGGCCTTGCCCCCAACCCCAGCATACTTCAGTCACTCATAAGCAGACAATACAGCCAGAATCAATTGTTGCATAGCCCAACTGTTAAATGAGAGGCTTTACCCAGCAACTATGAAAACAGATGAAGAGACACACAGGCAAATGCTGTGGGATATCTTTCTGTATGATGTGAATATATGTTTCCCTGATTGGTTGATAAATAAATCCATTTGGCCTATGGCAAGGCAGGTTATAGCTAGGCGGGACACTGAAGAGAGAGACAGGAAGAAGAAAGGCCGAAGTAGAAGAGTCACCAGCAGCTGCCTAAGGAAGTAGAAGAGTCACCAACAGCTGCCTAAGGAACAGCAAGATGCCAGCAGACCAGTAATGCCACAGCCATGTGGAAACTTGTAGATAAATAGAAATGGGTCAAGATATAAGAGCTAGCTAGCAAGAAGCCTGCCATAGGCCATGCAATTTGTAATTAATAGTAAGCCCCTGTGTAATTATTTTATAAGCATCTGTGGGACCTTGGGTGGGAGAGATTTGTCCTGACCATGTGTCGGGTATGACACAGGAAAACTTATGACTACAGGCAAACATCAGGCAGAGCTTGGAGAATCTTGCAGAAGATGGGGAAGAAAGATTGTAGGACCCAGTGGTGTCAAGGGCACCACATAAAAACCCACAGAAAATTCAAACCTGGGCTCTAGGGGCTGAAAGTGGTTGAAATGAAAAACCAGGGAGCATGTGTGGGACCAACCTAGGTCCTTTGCATATATATTACAGTTGTATAATTTGGTCTTCCTGTGGGACTCCTAGCAGTGAGAGCAGGGGATGTCTCTAACTGTTGCCTAATTTTGGGACCCATTCCTTCTGCAGGATTACCTCATCCAACCTTGCTGAAGGAGAGGGTGTCTGGTCTCAATGCAGCTTGATATATCTTGGCTGGCTGACATCTAGGGTATGCTGGCCTGCGCCTGAAGAGAAAAAGTGGAGGAGGAGTAGATAGGGCTGGGGAGGGATGAGGGTAAGGAAAGGGGGTTGGAAGAGGGAAGGGAAGGGAAGATTAGCTTAGTGTGTAAGTATAAGAAAAAAAAAGGATTCTCAGGATTCAATATTCTGGGAATTTTCACTCACTGAACTTGTTATTCTTAGTTGTTGTTGTTAGTTGAATCCTGCAAACCAGATAAAAATAAGCCCTGAAAGTTCCTGATTAGACTAAGAGAGACTTCATCTAATAACTGATGGTAGCATACTCAGAGATCCACAGCCAATCACTAGGTCAAGCTCCAGAAGTCCAGTCTAAGAGAGGTAAGAGGGATTCCATGAGTAAAGGGCATGACGATCATGATGAGGAAACCTACAGAGACCACCATACCAAGCTAGTGGGAACTCATGAACTACTTTAAACCAACAGCTGTGGAGCTTGCTTTAGACTAGACCAGGCCCTCTGCACAAAGCAAGACAGTTGTTTAGCTTAGTCTGCTTAACAGGCTCCTGGTATCAGGATCTATCCTTGGTGTATGAACTGCCTTTTTGGAGCTCATTGCCTATGGTAGGATACCTTGTACAGCCTTTGATGCAGGGGGAGTGACCTGGACCTGCCTCAACTGAATGTACCACGCTTTGCTGACTCCACATGGGAGGCCTTAACTTTTTGGAGGAGGGGATGGGGGGTGGGTGGTTTGGAGGGGAGTAGGAGGAGGGAAGAGATGGGAATCTGTGGATTTATGGTTGAAATGTAAAATAAATAAAATATTTCCAAATAAAGAAAAAAATCATCAATAAAATAAAATGAAAATTAAAAAAGTTTAGTATAAAATGTAACAAAAATTGAGGGAATTTGAAAGAAATGGAACATTGGATATTTATTTTTCAAATAAACAGAAGTAGTAATATAATACAGTCTTTAATTTTAATTTAAATGTTGTGGCTACTTGGTTTACTACTATAAATATATTATGATATGTAGAGGGAAGAAAATCAATGAATGAAGGCCCATTTCAGTGTTCAAAAAAATTTTGCAGAAATGAAAATTTATTCTTCTATATGTTTTTTATTTGTCATTTTTTGCATCCTTACTGCTGTCTCCCCTCCTTCTTCTTTCATTTAGTTTGTGTATATGCTTTTACTCCAGCAAGGACACAGGGAATGTCCGTGGAGTATTCCTGTCCTGCAGAAGTGGAAGAATAAGGAATAAGGAAATGATAAAATAAATCTGTTCTGATTTAACTTCAATCTCAATTAAAGAGACAATTTGCCATGGACTATGGAAGAAGCCAAAGTCAAAGGCATTGCAGAAGGTTGGAGACTCTCAGGGGATTTGTCACTCAAGTGAAATGAAAGTATATTAACTTTCTTGACTTGTCATGGTTGATTTGTCTTGGTTGTGTTTAAACCTTATTTTTGTCAAAAAGAATTCATATCTCTTTCAATTTGTAACAGTGTCCAAAATATAGATATAAATTTGGGAATAGTAAAATCCTCTGATTCAATGGAAATCTAAAGAAGTGTGTTGTCAGTAGATGTTTTATGAAGAAGGATTTTCCTAAGTATGAGCTCAATAAATCTTAGTCTTTACAAGAAGAGCTGTTTTGTTGTTGTAGGCTGTTTTTTTTTCTTTTCTCGTAAATTGAACATCTATAAAAAAGAGATATTTTCCAGAATATAGTAGAGTTGTGTAGAGGCATGCCATAGATCTGAATAGTTAAGAAGAAATCTGGAGAAGGTTTAGTAGAAATGATAACATTTGACTTTAAAAATTTCAACTGTGGAGAGAAGAAAATTTTTAGGGAAAATATCAAAGAGTTAATGCATTAAGTTAATGCACTAAATCTGCCCTCTTATGACACTACTAAGCCTGAGTATCAAGCCAAGAAATACATCTGCACAGTTGTTGAGGACAAGTAGTGAGTGTTTCTTCCTTTTACTTTGAAAAGGTCAACAACTATAAAAATACATCCATCAGTTATTAATTCAATGGTAATTTGGCATTTGAATGCCTGATTATTACTCTCTGATAGACGTAAATCAGCCTTTCAAAGACCATGGGAGACAAACCAGAGAAAACTGTGCTACATGGTTAAATATTGAAATTAATCACCCTTTCACTAATAATTCTAGAATTTTTGAGACAAACATCAAATTTTAACAAACCTTATGATGTGTTCCTCAGGCAGGATGGAGGGATTTCCTGGATTCCATGTGAGTCATGTGCTATTTCCATGAATTTGAAAGCATAGAATATCTCGATGTTTCATACATTATTCAGGACTCTACAATTATTTTCTTATTTGTAAAAATAGGTGGTTTGCCATATATATCCTCAGTATTATATATTGTTTAAATAAAATTGTTCTTTGACAGTTTCCTACACAGACAGGCAAAGACTCACATACAGATACACAGAAACAGAGACACAGACAAAAACACAAGCTACACACACACACACACACACACACATACACACACACACACACACACACACACACAAAGAATATTCTTTTTCTGTTTGCTATGATCTCACACTTTTCAGAACTCCATGCCAAGATAATCAAAGCTACCCCAACCAACAGGTCCCTTTCAGAGATCCGTATTTATTTTTTTGATTTTAAAAAAAAAATTTCTGTCTGACTCTGTAAATTTATCCCATCATTGTGATTATGTATAGCTTTGGAAAATAATGGGACTCCAGGGGCCTCATCATTGGGTACAATGGTGAAGGCAATATCTCCCTACAGAAAAATCTTTCAATGACCTGTAGTTCAGAATGGAAGGGTAAAATCACATAACTGAGCCCCTCATCTAGAACTCCCCACTTATGGACAAAGTCTAGTACAGACTCAGGGCAGGCAAACATGTCAGAGGTGAATTAAGGTGAAAAGTTTACAAGTAGGATGTCACAAAAGAAAAAAAAGGTATAGTTAAAGAAACAATAAACAGAGTGAAGAGGAAACCCACAGAATGGGAAAGAATCTTTGTCAACTCTACAGCTGACAGGGGCAATATCTATAACATATAAAGAACTCAAAACCAGAGTCAGGAAATAAATACTTCATTCTAAATAGTCCTTGCACCTCAATAGAATATGTGTTTAATGAAAGAAAGAGAGACAAATTGCTCAAAAATATCTTATAAAATGTCTGTCTGTATTAGTCATTTGAGAATGCAAATCAAAGCACTGCTTACATTTCCTCTTACCCCAGTCAGAAGGGCAAAGGTAAAAAAGGACAAGCAGGAAAAGTGGGAAGTGTGAAGGGAAAAAGCAACACTCATTCACTCATGGTGAGTTTTCTGAATTTTACAATTCTGCAAACCAGTGTGGATAATTTCCAAGAAGCAGACAGTAAATCTACCATATAAAAAAAAAAAAACTATATCCCTGAATGTCACATGCCTGAAGGACTTACTATTCTAAGGACACTTTCTAGGTCATGTTTACTGCTGCTCCATTCACAATAGCTACAAAATGGAAACCACCTTAATCCTCTTCAACTGAAGAATGGACAATGAATGTGTTTTCCACATGCATTAAAGAAACGGTTCAGCTGTAAATAAAAATGAAATCTTGATCTTTGCAGGCAAATGAAATGAAGCAAGAAAGGTCATATTGAGGAGGTAACCCAGACCAAGACACCAGAAACATCACATCTTCTTTCTCATCTGGAGTTCCTAGCTCCAAATCCACATATCTGATATACAATATCGAGTGAACAAAGACATCAGGAAAGTGTAAAGGGACCATATGCTGGGTGGTCCTGTGGCTTGGGAAGTTAATACAGGATAAAGGTTCTATGAAGATGAAAAGAGAATCATAGGGCCAGGTTTCAAAGTAGGGATGAGGGAAATAATTTAATCCAATAAGGGAGTGGGGGCTGGAGCAGTGGTGAAATGAGAACAAAGACATTTGATGAATCCTCATGGAATCATTTTTAAATTCAATTTAAAATTTTATTTTGTGTTCATATTTTACATTTACCTAAACATAGGAATGTACATATATACATATACATGTGCATAGAAATTTGTATATTCAAAGAAGCTAAGCCACTTGGGCTGATAAACTCCCCACATGAATGATTGCCTAACAAGTAGGTAATATCAAGAATGGTAAAACTTCTTTTGAATGATTTGTCAGGTTGACTGACAATGTACTGCCAAAACAATACAAATTTTCTATTCTTTTTTCAATAGTTTTTCGAGACAGGGTTTCTCTGTGTAGCTTTGTGCCTTTTCTAGAATTCGCTTTGTAGGCCAGACACATGTCTTTAATTCCAAATTTTCTATTCTTAGCTTGGTTGTATCTCAGAGGTGAAGCCCTTTGGCTAACTATACTATATAGTTAGGACACAGGACTCAAACAATTCCAGCTGGATCCATGATCCCAAATTTTTGTTCCAGAAAATACTCTTCAGGATGTTAAGGGAGGGAAACAAACAACCCTACCCAGATGAGGCACCTGTGAAGAATGACATTGCAAGATGAGCAAAAAGGTACAAGAAGTGACACTAATGTGTGGGTGGCAAACGGACAGTTGTCTGATAGGACTCAAGGACCGCCCAACCGGAGGGAAATCATTCCTGGTACTGGAAAGCTTGTCAAATGCTCAGGGTTAGTGAGGTCATGGATTTTAGAAAAGCATCTACTACTGCAACTTTGCTAGACCAGCACAACTCCTTTCTATAGTCTAAACATCATCTTTATAACAGAAAGAAGTGTAGGTAGAAACTCCTACTGAAAAAAAAAGACTTCTCTTTATAGCAAATGGAAACCATCACAGAAATTCACAACTGGACACAAGGTAGAGAACAACAATTTGTGGGGGCCATGTTTCAAAAGACCAGTCTACATCTCAGCTTTTGCATCTAAGAACAAGGGATGTTGTCTCAGAAGAGAAAGTGGAAAGATCCTAAAAGCCAGAATATTAAGAAATCTGTGAAACTTTCTTGGCTAGAAATTATATGATTAACAAGATGGAGGAGACTTCTGTATCAGTGGCAATATTAACATGGAAGGGGAAATCTATGTAGAAACCCAGCCCTGGATGATGACCACAAAAATCTAATGAGTGTGGGAAGAAGGAGAATTAACCTCTCCCAGGTAAGAAGGGCAATGCAATTGGTTGTTCATTGCAGAATAGTCAGCCCAGGAATCATATATACTCAAGGAATAAAATGGCATTCATCAGGTTGTGTGCATGTGCACACCCATACATGTCTATGTGTATATATATATATCAATAATAATACAAGTAAAGGGCTATAAAGGTGAGTGGGTGGTGCACAAGAGATGGTGGAGGGAAGGAATGTGGAAGGGGCTTGAGGAAGGAAAAGAAGAGGGAAATTATGTAAGTTGAAGGTTACTGAAAACAAGAAAATGTATCAACATAGCACCTGATATGTAAAGAACACAGTTAAATATTTGACATTTGAGTTGGGATTTTCTTTCTATTACAACAGAGCATTGAACTTCATATATTTTACAGTCAGGACCATATGTCATTTGACTATGATTCATTTCCATCTTCTCTATATTTACTATGTCATTTTCTCTTTGCTGAGGACCATTTACTCTTATTTTCATTACGTGTCTTGAAGATTGTTTAAGGTAGTTCCATACATACAGAATTTCAATTGAGTCACTCCCAACTGCCTCCTTTCCTCAAAGCTGTGGCTCAGGAAGTTGTGTCTGCCAAATTTATTTTGAGAAAAGAGAAAATAGAGAGACAAGGAGAAAGTATAGAGCAGTACATTGTTTTCAGTGTGGCATGTGTGTGTGTGAACCTACAAACAAAACATGCAAGAAAGAGGGCAATAGCTTCATGTGTATAAAGTTGTGTATTCCATGAAAGCTACTGCCTGGGGTTTTCTCCTTCTAGCCAAAACCTTAGTATAAGGTCTGTCATCAGAGTGAGAGAAGGCTCTGAGAATGCAACATGTCCTTAGATAAAGACCTCATGTGTAAATATCCTGGGTGCTTTTACTGTGTGACCATGGAAGGCCTAGTTACTACTCTTGGCTGAATCCTGAATACAACATCAAAATAAGCCCTGAAGGCTTGTCACTCATAAGATTAATATAAAATAAAAATCAGGGAATGTGAAAGAAATAAAAAATGGATTTCAGACTGTTCAAAATAAACATAGGATTATATTTATAACAGATATTAATTTAAAATTGTGAAATACTTTCATTTCTTCCATTTTAAGATATTATATTATAACCACATCATTTGATCCATACTTTTCCTCCTTCTCAACCAGCTCATATTCCCCTCTTGTCTTTGTCATTATTCAGGACTTCTTTTAAAATTGATTGTTGTCACATTAAAAATTGTGAAAACTTGATGAACTTATATGACTGTTTTATGAGTATAGACAGAAACAAGGGAATTGGAATGAATGAATTTGATTAATGTTCCATAAAGCTTTTCAGAAAACCAAATCCTTAACTAAGTTTGTACATATGCTTATACTCAAACAATGACACAAGGAATTTCCTGGAATATTAATGCCAGAAGAAGATTAAGATGACAGAAAAGGAAATATTTAAAAACTATCCTGATTTAACTTCAACCTGAACAGATGAGGCCAATTGCCTAGGGTTCAACATGAAGCCAAAACCGCAGGGAACTGTTGAGGTTGGGAACTCTGAGGAGACTTGTCACTCAACTGAAAATAAAGAATATTTACTTTTCAGATTCTCATGGTTAATTCAACTTTGTACTCTTCAGTACATTTTTAAAATAATTCATGTTTCTTTTAAAACACAATGGTTAGAAATGAAATGAACAACTCCATAAGCCAGGTCTTCTTCCATAATCTTCAGAAGTCAGGAAAAGGCTAGTTTATGTCTAGCATAAGCAAACATGCCAGCTGTGAATGAATACCCTGTAAATCTGACAAATTTAAAACACAACATATAAGAACAGAGACAGTCCAGTCAATATGGGTCTGGGACATTGAGAGAGTCATTTGAAAAATAAACATACACACACAGACATAGACACACAGACAAACACACAGATACACACTCTTGTCCACACACACACACACACACAGACAATCACAAACAACATAAGATGGAGAGAGAGCAAAAGTGAGGAGAGAGAGAGAGAGAGAGAGAGAGAGAGAGAGAGAGAGAGAGAGAGAGAACGACAAGGCCAGAGACATCCTTTGTTGTTGATATCACAAAATTGTATCCAATTCTGGAAAGCAGTATGGAGAATTCTTAGTTTTCTCAAAGTAAATATGTACCATGTGACTCAGTTATATAGCTCCTTGATATTTTGCATTGCTCCTTGATATTTTGTTTCACAGATATCATCCATGTTCATTGCTACTCTATTCACAACAGCCAGGAAATGGAACCAACAAAAATGTTCTTCAACTGTCTAATGAATACTGAAATAGTAATAGTTATACACTATGTGATAATATTCCATGGTAAAGGAAAATGAATTCATGACATTTGAAGCTAAATCACAGGAACTATAAAAGATCCTACTGGGTGAGGTAACCTAGATCTAAAAAGACACATGTGGCATGTTAAGTCTCTTCTATTATTCCTAGCTCCAAATCTTCAGATAAAAGTTAGGACTCAAATGTGACCATTCAAACTCATATGCATATAACAACATTTAGTGAAGAAAGAGTCCACAAATTTGAAATAGATGAAGGAGGTACATATTGGAGAGTTTAGAGGGGAGAAAGGGGACTGCAGAATGATGTTATTATGGTATAATCTCAAAAACTGAAAGAAATAGAGATAATAACAGGATATAATCTAAAGAAAGTGTCATAAATTACAGACTAACTCTTTGTAGTGGTGTAGTCAGAAACCGTGGGTTGTCAAACAAAATTACCAAAGTGCTAACCCTAGGTTATTTGATGTGCTAGAGAGAGAAGCCCTGAGGATAAACAAGAACTGCAGAGTCCTGATATTCTTCTTGGGGGTTCCTAGAAATGGATGACAAGATCCTATGGCTAAGCACAACAGAGACCTTGGTTTTGATGTGTAAAGAAGTCAACTGGGTGGGGAGGGTCATCGCTTTAGGAAATGTAAAGCATTATTTTCAGCTTTAATGTAGTGTCCCTTTGCACAATTATAAAATTTCTCTGAGGACATTATAGGCTGATTCACTTGATTGTGTTTATTTTAATCAGTGATACTTGTCTTTATTACCAGTGGACATCTAGCAGCATTTTTCCTATTATTCACACAGTTAAGCTTTGATGATAACTCTTGTAGCTTTGTACCATGGTAGTTGAATTTAATGTACTGGGAGGCTATAGTAGTCAATGTATGGAAAGACTTAAAAGTAGCACAAGACATATCAACATCCTCATAAATCCTCCAAATGTTTTAAAATCTTGTCTTCTAAGAGTGTGGTTATTCTGGCTCATATATCTCAGGCCACAGTTTTAAATTCATTTAACTGCACAGTATTATGCTTAGATTCAGGATGTATTTTAAAATGCATGTCATGTTGGTTAAATAAATCATATAAGACATATGCATTGTGACCTTTACCCACCAGTATAGTTCTGGAGGCAAAGCCATTCCTTAATGTTCTCACAGGGATAGTCCTTTCTTTCTGACAGGATGTTCAATTAATCATCCCAACATAACCTGACCTTAAGGCTAATCTTACTAGTTTAGGAATATGATATCATACACGATTCAGCAGGGCCAAAGAGGAAATACCGGACACATGTAGGTTGTTGTGGTGCAGAACCATTGGTTGATTCCATGCAACTCCCTCTAAGTAGCTGTCTTACAAGCTTTGTCAGTTCAATTCCTTCACATCCATTGACCTATTTTGAGCTTCTGCAGAAGACCAAAGACAGGTGCCACCATGGTAAAGTTTCTGCTTCTGGCTTTAGCATTTGGACTGGCTCATGCTCATGATAAGGTAAATTCATTTGGTCAGTGCATGTGTCTGTGGTTCCTCAACACCATATTTCTATGGACATGCTGCATCATTCAGCTAGTCCATGCAAGTCCATATTTATGAAATACCCTTTCTGACTTTTACTCAGGTACACTTTTCCAATCTTATTTCTCTAGGATAAACAATTAAAATAAGGTAAATATGGGTTGATTTTGCAGAGTGAAAGAGGCCAAAGTATGAACAGTTCTGCAAAGTCTCAGGTCCAAAATGCTGTGTTAATCGAGTCATCATACTACTCTGTGTTATTCTACAGCCATAAATACAAAATCTTGAACTAATAAATAAAATATTATTGATTGATAGATAGTTCTAGATACTTTACTTATTTCCAAAGACTGGGATCAGAGATGAGAATACGAACTCATATTTTAATGACCTGTTTCATTTTTCTCATTTGTTTATCTTTTTGTTTTTTCAGGTTGATGGAGAATGGGTAACAGTTGCCATTGCTGCTAACAATGTTGACAAGATAGAACTGGAAAGACCTCTGAGACTCTACATTCGTGAACTTACTTGTAATGAGGAATGTAGTGAAATGGGAGTCAAATTTTATGTCAAGTAAGCAAATGGTCAGCCATGTAAACTGAGCAGACTACTTATGTTTCTCAGTCTTTATGTTAAATTTATAGGAGAATGTTCTGTTTTTGGTCATGAAATCACATCTTTACCAATGTGATTATATTAATCTATGATGGGGTATCTCTTGACACCACACAGAGATTACACACTGTCTCCAATTTCATGAGTTTTTCCTTAGAAATTCTTGTGGTTGGAGGATTTTGGTTGAATTTTATTCTCTAATATTAGATGCATGAAACACTAAGTTTCTCATTTCTAGTAAGTCAAAATGTATGTGTGAGTATTTGTGTCAAAGCCATATATATTATCTTATCCAACCAATGATGTCAGAGAAAAGTCCTCCACAAACAGGTCAGATAAGTCTAACTCATGAATCCCTTTCTCTGAAGCTTTAGGTTCAAAGACTCTCTCTCTGGCATTTGGATGTCTGTGTTCAATGAAAAACTACATAACACCGTAAGGACTAAAATGCTTAGACCATTTCTCTCTTATAGCCAAAACTGTAAGTTTTAGGTTGCAAATAAAAGCACTTAAAACACATGCATATAAACTTGTGTCCATATTATCTCTGGAAAAGAACAAGAGAATTAGCATAATTAAAATCATATGCTGTGAATAGTGTAGTTTGGATAAGGAAGGCATAAGAGTCTACAGAGCACTTGCCAAAACTGGCACAAATAAGGAAGTCATCTTTATGATTACAAACAGAATGATATTTTCTAAAGAAGAATTAGGAATAATAAGGTAAGCATAGACATTTCATTCCAAGCTCTGTACACTGTTCATAGATACTATTACTCCTTCAAGGTCATTATAATACGTGAAGGTCTGAAATATGAATTCCAAGTTTATAAAGAATAAACCATATATTCTCTGTTTGATTTTTAGTTCGAATGGTCAATGCTCAAAGACTGAAGTCACTGGGTATAAGCAAGCAGATGATTCCTACAGAACCCAATGTAAGTAGATGATCTGGGAGTTTCCTCTATGAACAAAAGCAATGTGAGTGTGCACATTCATAGTAATACTTCAGCCACCCATAGGTGTACATAGGCTGTACATGGATCTACAACAATTATGGCTACTTGGAAAGCTATCAATCCTTCCAATGAACTGATATATGCTACAAAGTCAGATTACATTGTAGGCCATCTGAACGTTACTCGGAGAACACTATTGCCTAAAAATGTGAATAATTCTAACAAAATGTCCTCAAATAGTTTTTCTCCATGAAAATTTATTTCTAGTTAATATTCAGTGTTTATTCTTTCATACAGTGTCTCAGTTTGTTATCAGACAGGCCTGCCACTCACCAATAGGTCTCAGTGGCCTTAAACACCTTTGCAAACCTCATGCCTCAGGTTCTCAAGTTCTTAAATTGCAGACATGATGTGTCATACATGATTCATGGAAAATTTAAATTAACAGTGCTATTTCAAAGTTTCCTTTCTCATATTTTAGAGAGATCATTACATTTAGATTATTGGAGGATAAACTTCAATTTTGAAAACTGTTATGGGTAAAAGCTGTTTTAAGAATTTCAGATTGACTACTCCAATTTTGTAAGAATTGCCTACGTAATAGCAACACTGTTCCACTGAATTATACATAGTTTACCCTTAAGTGAACAGAGGACACATTTTTCTGGCAAGTCTAATGCTTTCCTAACTTAACATGGATATTAAAAAGCAGTCCTGCCTGTAATCAAATAAAATCCTTTTATTTTCCAGTGAACCAATTTTTATTATTTAATAAGTGTCAGTAAGTGGAAATCTCTCTCTCTCTCTCTCTCTCTCTCTCTCTCTCTCTCTCTCTCACACACACACACACACACACACACACACACACACACAGAGAGAGAGAGAGAGAGAGAGAGAGAGAGAGAGAGAGAGAGAGAATCAGACTGACAGACCGGCATACACACACAGAAACACAGACACACACATAATATGAATGTCTGGTCTACTCAAAATGTTCATCTTTACATCTTTTACATCAATAATCTTACAACATCATAACTTGTGCATATTACTAATTAGTATGGTCTATTTTTGCACATGTACTCATTTGCTCACCTAAAATTATTGTGATATGACACAAGTTTTACACTTTCAGGAAATTGAGGAAAAGGCTTTGGGATCTGGTTGAAAGGGAAAGGAATGCCCAACAGACCGGTCACACAAGTCTTGACAAAAGGAATTCAGAGAAAAGGGAAAGTGTCTGTACTTATGATTCACTATCAGGTTTGAAGAGCAGAAATGATTGTTCACCGTACAGTGCTGGGACATGCAAAATGAATGACTACAGGAACACCTTTGCACACATGTGTCATATGATAGTGAATCAGAGATGATTGCTAGAGTCAGAGTCAATATTATTGTTTAGCAAATAGGTGACATCAAGTAAAGTAGAAAAATAACTGATACTGAGTTTTTAAATATTTCCATTATTACAGTTGAAGGTGACAATACATTTCAACCTGTGTATGCAACACCAAAGAACATAGTCTTTACTAGTAAGAATGTGGATAGAGCCAACCGGGAGACAAACTTGATATTCGTTCTTGGTAAGAATGGTAGTGGATTTTCTGAATTTGAAGCAAAGGTATAGCTCTGCAAAAGAGGATTAAGTCAGATTTATCCCCAAATAGAATATCATGGTATTTCCAAACTTATGACCACTAACTAAATGACAGTCCTATTGTTGTGTGGACCAACACTTACATCATCACTTACAACTAGGGACAATGGGGGAGACTATTGGAAGACTTTATCTTCATGTATCCTCACTGGAAAGACCAAAGCAAATATTGTTTTCCCAAAGTGCAGACCATTTTGAGTGTCATTTGATCAAGTGTGTTTGAAATTAAAACATGAACTCTCGAGTATAGACTCAGGAGAAATGTGAAGAATCCATTGAGAGGCATTCATGATACTCTAGTTTTATGTTTTTAAAAGTGGATAGGATTGAGATGTGTGAATTCTCTAGAGAAGAGTTTTTATTTTGATGCATCATGGAACACTGGGAATTATGTCTTACCACCATTTAGACGTCATTAAATGGAACATGGGGAAATTATTATTGATTGTATTGACCCTCCCAGCATAGATGAATTTGGAGAAGTTGGGATTTTCTGTTGTACACCATGTTGAGACACTAAGGAAGCAATGTAAATTCTGCAGAATTCTACTGAACATGTCTCTGACATTGTCATTCATGCAATGTAGGAAAAAGTGAGCCTTTGGATGAAGAAGAACATGAAAAACTTGTGAAATTTACTGAGAAACAGAACATTCCACCAGAAAACATTCGAGATGTTCTGGCTACAGGTAACTTCAATGAATTTTTTTGGGTTTATCATATATATATATACATATATATATATATATATATATATACATATATATATACATGTGTGTATGTGTATTGATGTGTATTCATTTATATATATGCATATATATAGTCTAACTATATATCTATGTATCTATCTATGTATCTATCTATGTATCTATCTATGTATCTATGTATCTATCTATCTATCTATCATATCTATCTATCTATCATCTATCTATTCAGTTAAACCCCTGAATCAGACTGTATCTAGTCATATGCTTACTTTCAATTGTTATTCAAGAAATAGTCTTTGGCGAGCTGTTCTTATATTCTTATGATAACATTTCTGTCTCTCCTTACACCATTCACATTCTTTTACAGATACTTGTCCTAAGTAAAGACCTTCTGTAGGTGAGTAGAAACAGAAGCCATGCTTAATCACCTTGATATTTGAATGTTTTTCTGCTTATTACATAAAAAAATTAGAAAGAAGTATGTGAAATAAAAACAATGAAATCAAAATTAGACAAAATCAGGACAGAATATTGTCTGTCATTTAAAGCTGAAAATATTAGTATCAAAAGTGAAGGATAGATTATTTTTATTTATATGAAGGACTTTTATCTTATTCAGAATTACTAATACATTCATATTGTGTAATATTACATCAAGAAAATGTGGCTTGTCTTTTGAAAAATCTTAATTTACATATGATTGTGGAATATTATTTGCCACAGATAAGGTACAAGCATGTTGAACTTTTCTATGTATTTTTTGAACCCTCTCAATCTCAACTTTCATGTGAGGCCACAGAATGTCATTATTTCCTATAGACAGTGCTCCTATGGAATCCAAAGTACAAGGTACTTGTGGTTTCTAGGAAAGGAACAGTTTGTGTACAATCCCTTTTCTATACTCTATATTGTTATATTTAATTTTGTGTTCATGCACTCTCAAGGATGAAATATTTCCTGTCCTTTCAACTATGTTTTCATTTTTGCTTTCATGTTTGCACAGAGGACAACCGGATGACAATTATGCAGCATATCCTCTTAACCATGGAATCAGTATCACATATAAATCACCATTTCTTTCTGAATGAATTGTCCCCACTCCTGTTAAGTCAGGATACAGCATACCAAATTCCTGATTTACCTCTCCTTTCCATTTTCATAATCTATGATCTGTTCTTACATTTCTGAATGATTAAATAAAGCGTTTCAAGAAGCAATAAAGACCATGTGAAAATGATCTCATTCAAAAAGCACATAAATATATACTAAACTAATTAAAATAATCATTCTGGTGTAACAAATGATATTTGGATTACTCAAAACTATTGTAATACTTGGAAATGTCACAATTACTGGAGCCATGGAAAAGAACATTGCAGAAGTGAATTTTATGTTGTGTTTCATTCATATTTACTTTCAGCTGTAATTGTGATTTGTGGTTGAATGGTCCTAACAAACCAAAAGTTTTCACATAACAAAATCTTTGGGTCTAACTTTGTGTTACACATTATTTAAAAGAGAGGATGAAATCAGTTTTCAAAGGTACATCTGTGGAGATTATCTTTTGTTAAATGTCTTCAGTAGCAAATGAATCTGGATATGCTTTACTAGGTTACACATGAGTCATTCACATTTGAAGAATAGAGTAAATTCATGAGAAGTATATTCCATAGATACTAAGCCCTATAAATATGCCCAGGGATCCTTCTCTCTCTACCTCACCAGCCAAAGGAACCACAGGAAACAAATGACTTTATTTCAAAATATGGATTATAGAGCTAAAAAGGATGTTTTCAGAAAGTGAAACACAAATGTCTGACAAAAACATAAAAGTCTTAAACATCCTTAGCCATCAGGGAAAAATTTAAAACTACATAGAGCTTTTTGTCTTACTGCAGTCAGAATAATAAAGATCAGTAAAATCAATGATATCCCAAACTGATGAGGATACAGAGAAAAAGTTGCAATTGTTCCTTATTGGTGGAAGTGAAAACTGGTTCAGGTGCTCTTAAAATCAATGGGGAGGCTCATAAAAAAGACACCAGTCTTACCACAAGTCCTTCAAAGAATTACAACCAAACTCTCTTAGCATTTTATTTGAAACCTATAATATGAAGAATCACACCCAAATATATTATATAGAGCCAGTTAATTTAATCCCCATCAAAGAAAACACACACATACACACACACACACACACACACACACAAACAAACACAGACACACACACAGAGCAACAGAGATAGAGAGACAGAGACAGAGAGAAATGTGCTGAAGAGCATAGAAACTAGAAAAATGAATACATTCCCATTTCAAGAAGATCTTCCACAATGATTAAAGTGTCTTTATTCCAGAGGTTCAGGCATGGTTCAACATACACAATTCTATAAATAAAATAAATCATAAAATGTAATCAAGGCATCAAAGTACAGGATTACCTCAATGGATGAAGAAAAAGCCTTAGACAGAATATCTCATATTTTATAAGTACTACTCCCAGAGAGAGTAAAAACAGAGGGAACATACTTCAAAATATTAAAAGCTATCTCTGACAAACATGCTTGCCAACACCATCCTATATGTAGAAATACTGCAAAGAAACCTACTAAAATCTTGAAGAAGACAGGGTGCCCACTAACCCCACTCCTTTACAATATTGTGTTGGAGGTATTACACTGAGCAATACAGGAAGTGAAGGAAACTGAAAACACACATCTATGAAAAGATAAACTTACATTAAACCCAACTTCAGGTGACACGCTATTATACCTAAGATGTAGAAAAATTGTAACAGAACACATGTAGTAAAATCAAATATTTAAACAACATGACAAGGAAAGAATCAATTTAAAATAATCAACAGCCTTTCTGTATACCAAAAATAAGTCCACCTTAGGACACAGAGACCTATTTAAAATAGCATCTTTCTTTAAAAGAAAATATCTTGGATTAAACATAACCAAGAAGAAGAAAGTAAACTTCCAATCACAGGAGAAAGGGTTTGAGAAAAATCCTACACAATGAAAAGGTATTTAATAATCATAGAATGGTAGAATTTATATTGGAGAAATGATCAGCTAGCAAAAAACAATTCACAGATATAATGCAATGACAAATTAAAAAATAAAACAAAAAACATAACATGCTTCACACAAATAAGAAAGAATACACATCCTAATTTTCATATGGTAACAGAAATGACTCTAGATTTTATGACAAATCCTGAGGTAAAAGATGAATACAGGAGGTATTATTATTGCTGTCTTTAAGATATCTTATGGAGCTAGAATGTTAAAAAAAAAACCTAGCTAACTACCCAGGCTAATGATGTGATGTACAGTATAAATAACTGCCACTTTACTAAACCAGCATAGCCCCTAACAGCAGCAATGACAACAAAAATGATACACACAAAGACATCACAATTTTGTGCTTATACCCATGGAAAAGTGTATTCTTCACCTCTCCTAAAGCAAACTTCTGTTTTCAACACACTGAAGGATTACAGAAAACCACAAACCATCAGAAGGCAGAGATGTGGAGCATGGTCCCAATGGAGTATATTTAAAACATTCCCACACCTAAGGTTTGGGCAACATTGTGTAAGAGGGGCCAGAAAGATAGAAGGAGCTAGAGGGTCAGGGAGTTTGGTATGAGATTCTTTATCCTCGTAATGATAGAAGCTATACCCACAAGGTGTCATCTATATGACTGGCTCAATAGCAGCAGAATAAGGATGACAACAACAATAGGCATGCCAGAGTAGATTGGGGAAACATCATGAGGCCTCAGTCCTAGAGATAAAGCTCACAGGCAACTGATGAAAGCCATGATTGGGAGATATAATCTTTCCATTGAGGAGCATATTAATTGGTTATTCAATACCAAATGTTAGGCTTGTAAACACATAAGTAACATTATACATACTGAACAGGTTTTATTTTTCTATGTGGAAAAGTCATAGGAATAAACACACACATATATTTATGTCTGATATTTCCAGAAAAAGAAGCTATGAATTTGGAAGTGAGTACAAAGGGCATATGGGATGGTTTAGGTGGGAAAAAAGGAAGGGGAAGCAAAGTAAGTCTATGATAATCTCAAAACATTGTCAGAAAGAAATTTGCACTCCGATACAGGCACAAAAATAGTCTTAAAGAGCAAGATAATCAAGTAGAAGAGCTCATTACTATGGCCATGTGGAGCTTAGCAAAAGGCAAAGCACCTACACTGGAGAAAAGACAGCACCTTCAAGGATCCTGCTGAGAAAACTGGGTATCTACTTGCAGTACAATGAAATTGGACTCACGTTATTACTTTTCACAAATATTAGATAGAAATGGATCATAGACCTCAATCTGAATCCTGAAATACTAGAAACCCTAGAAGACAACATAGGTAGTATTTTACAAGGAACAGGTATAAGACATTTTTTTCCAGGCAGGATTCCATTTGCTAAGTAATAGAGGCCAAAAACTGACAACTGTGATCTCATGAAACTAAAAATTTTCCATACTGCCATGGAAATAACAAATGGTGTAAATAGATATCAATAGATTGGGAGAGATTAATGGCCATAAATATATCTATCATATTCTTTCTTCTGTCAGCATTGATCCTGACTATCCTGTTAAGAAACAGTGTCACAGAGTACTTGAGAAAACAGTAGTTAATAAACAGTTGTATGGTGATATTTTATTTTTACAGAAATTTGATTTTATTTGTATGTTAATAAATAAAGTTGCCTTGGGGTCAGAGCTAATAACAACCATAGTAGAAGCCGGGTGGTGGTGGCACACACCTTTAATCTTGATCACATGACAAGCAGATCTCTGTGTGTTCAAGGATACAGCCAGCATGGAGACACACACCTTTAATCTCAATACCAACCATAGAGACCTAGAGGTCTGTATAAACAGGCAGTTGCGAGGAGATCATGTGGTTGGGTTTACAACCAATAAGAAGTCAGAACACAAAGTCAATAAAAAGAGACACAGGAAGTAGGCTTCTTTTAGAGGGGAAGGATGGTAGCCGCAGGAAGTATAAGAAGGCAGTTTTAAGTCTCAGCTCTTAGCTACTGCTCTGACCTCTTGGACTTTTAACTCTGCATTTGGCTCTGTGTTTCTTATTTAATAAGACTGTTACATCTACATTTGGTGCCCAACATGGTAATAATTTTTTAAAAACCACTCGGCCCAGGCTAGACTCAGCTCAAGCAGGAACACATGGCTGGATTTTAGCTTTTAGCCAGAACTCGTGGCTATGCTTGCTTTCTTTCATTCTCTCTCTCTCTCTCTCTCCTCTCTCTCTCTCTCTCTCTCTCTCTCTCTCTCTCTCTCTATATATATATATATATATATATATATATATATATATATCCCTCTCTCATTAGATTCCCAACTCGGACACTAGGTACCTATTTTGAAATTCCTTCAAATTTCTACTGTTCTACACAGACGTGGTAAGTGAATAAGTGAATTAATATAACAGATATTTTAAAGAAAAAAAACTATTTAAAACAGAAAATTTTTTTCCACATTAAAAAAATGGGTATTATGTATAATTGGAAGAAAATTGGGCTTTGATAAAATTTTAGGCAATCTGAAAATGTAACAACTGTATGAGAAGATTAATGTTAATGGGATTATGCATATTATTACTTTCCTTATCCTTATTTTGCTATTTAAAAAGATAGTCAATTTAAGTTCCAGGATAAAAAACTTTAGAAAAACCTATTAAACCTGTTAAAATGAATTATAGAGAAATTCAGATTCATACAGAAGAAATTAAAAGTGAATTTTTTTTCAGGATTGGATTATAAGGTTACAGAAAGAAAGCCTGTTTTCGCACAATCACCTTTAATTCATCCAGTAACCATACAGCAACTACCTGGTCAAGTGAATGCACAAAATATTTGGACTCTAGTTGAAATGTTAGATTTATGAAGATTTAAAGAGGCAATAGTATCTTATGTCATGCATTCCCCATTTGTAAAGCAAATGTTAAACTCCTGGTCAACATACAATAAGAATATACCACAGGACTGGCAACAGCTGGTAAATGCTGTTCTGGAACCCAGGGCACAGCAGCAGTGGCAAATGTGGTTCAAAGAGGAAGCTAATACCATAGAAAATCAATGGAGAGCTAAAGGTATACAAATCTCCCAGGATCAGCTTGTTGGAGAAGGCCAATATGCTGCAATACAAACACAATATTTATATGATATCCAAACCCTAATTCTATGTCAAGTGGCAGCCTTGAATGCATGGGACAGAGTTGAAGAACCAGGAAAGAAAACTGAGTCATTTACAAAGGTTATACACGGCCCAAAAGAATCCTTCACGGATTTCTTACAAAGACTGACTTCAGCAGTAAGAGAATGGTCCAGAATTCAGAAGCTAGCAAGATAATAATTGAATCTTTGGCTTTTGAGAATGTGAATGCACCATGCAAGAGAATAATCAGGCCATTAAAGGCAAGATCTGCACCCTTGGAAGTTTGGATTAGAGACACGGTTAATGTTGAGGCTCATGACCATGATGATATGTGGATAGGAGAAGCAATTTCAAGAGGTTTGAGGAATGTCCGATGTTTTAGATGTGGAAAGCAAGGACATTTGAAAAGGGACTGTAAACAGGCCATTCCTAGAAACAATGTTTCTCCAAGGAACAATGGCAAGGGAATGCCCCTTCCTTCTGGAGTATGCAGAAGGTGTGGTAAGGGAAAACACTGGACCAATGGATGTAGATCAACAAGGGACAGGCAAGATAATCCTTTGCCTTGGTCTTCAGGAAACTCCCAGAGGGGCCTCATGCAGGCCCCCACAGCAAATTCAGTTCAGACCTTTGCTTCAGTCATAGAGGAAACCCCTACTCAGAGCAATTAAATAAACAAATGCCTATTGGAATAAGCCAGGCTGCTCTGGGTGATGAAACAGCTGAGAAAGAGTGAACAGAAAATTCAGGAGAAAACTTAAAGAAAAAATTTTGGCAAACTTCTATAAATGAACAAAGACCAAAATTAACAATAACAATAAATTTTTTTTGTTGTTGTTGTCTGGTCTGGTAGACACTTGTGCTGACATGGTCATAATTGCACCAGAATTTTGGCATCCAACTTGGCCTCTTCAGGAAGTAAACGTTCATCTGTCAGGAATTGGAACATTATCTCAATGAAACAGGATGGGAGATGGCTTGAATGTATAGGTCCAGAAGGACAGAGAGGAAAATTAAAACCATATGTTGATGACATAGCTAGGAAGCTGTGGGTTTGAGACCTGTTGCAACAATGGAATACTTAGATTAACATCCCTACAACCTCAGAAACAAATCATAAACTAGCACATGTTGCTGAAAGAAATATTAGAAGGTATTATTCTAATGAGTGGTCACTAGCCATCCATATTATACAAGAACAGGGCACAACAATTGATGATCTTCCAAAGACACCAACAGCTCTACCTTTAAAATGGTTAACAGACAAGCCTGTATGGGTTCATCAATGGCCTTTAACAACAGAGAAACTCCAGGCTTTAGAAGAGCTGGTAGAAGAACAGTTAAATGCTCAGCATATTAAAGAATCAACCAGCCCTTGGAATTCTCCTGTATTTGTTATTAAAAAGAAATCTGGTAAATGGAGAATGGTAACAGATCTTAGAGCAATTATCAAAGTAATTCAGCCAATGGGCTCTCTGCAATCTGGAATTCCTTTGCCTACTCTGTTACCAAAAGGATGGCCTCTTGTAGTTATTGATTTAAAAGACTGTTTCTTCTATGATTTTGTTGAACATATTTTCTGTGCCCTGGAGTTGGTATTCTTCTCCTTCTTCTACCCCTATTATTCTTAGATTTGGTCTTTTCATGGTGTCCCAAATTTCCTGGACATTTTGGGTCATGACTTTATTGGCTTTAGTGTTTTCTTTGACTGATGAATCTATTTCCTCTACTGTGTCTTCAATGCCAGAGATTCTCTGTTCCATCTCTTGCATTCTGTTGGTTATACTTGTATCTGTAGTTCCTGTTCGTTTACTCTGATTTTCCACTTCCAGCATTACCTCAGTTTGTGTCTTCTTTATTGACTCCATTTCAGTTTTGAAATCTTGAACTGTTTCCCTCCCTTGTTTAATTGCTTCCTCTTGACTTTCAAGGGATTTACTGATTTCTTCCCATTTTTTGTTTGACTTTTCCTTGATTTCTTTAAGGGAATTTTTCATTTCCACTTTTAAGATCTCTAATATCTTCTTAAAGTCATTTTTATGGTAGATATCTTCTGTTTCTTCTGTGTTGGGATATTCAGGTCTTGCTGATGTAGGTTCTGATGGAGCCATATTGGTTTTTATGTTATTGACTATATTTTTTGCATTGGCGTCTACCCATCTCTTTCTCCACGTGGTGCAAGTGGTGTCTGTGTCTGAGGGAGCCTCTATTGGTTTGATTGATACTCTTGATCCAGTGGAAGCTCTTGGCCAATCGATGGTGATAGATTTTTGTCTTAGGGAGCAACTCTTAGTCCAACTGGTGAAAGTGGGCTCTGTCTCAGGTAGTAGCTGCAGTCTTAGCATGTGGTAGATGGTGTTAATCTGACCTGTTTGCAGGAAGTCTGCCTACCAACTGGCCTCTTGGTCCAGTTGGGTGCCGGCAGGCTCTTTCTCAGGGAACAGTTGCAGTCTTGGAGGGTGGTTGGGATTTGGGCGAGGTGTGGCTTCAGATACATGGTCTGATGGGGGATGGTGTTAGTCTGTCCTGTGTGCAGGAGGTCTGCCCTCCAACTGGCCTAAAACTGGAACTAAAATGGGTTGTGGTGTAGAGGCACAGGGTTGTGCCTCTGGGCCCAAAGCCTAGGGGCTGGAGTGTTCAGGTATGAGGATGAAGATTCACTTCTTAGTCCAGTTGGATGCTGGCAGGCTCTGTCTCAGGGAACAGTTGCAGTCTCAGAGGGTGGGTGGTATTTGGGGGAGGTGTGGCTTTGGTTACAGAGTCTGATAGCTAAAAGAATCCTGTATAACAAAGAAACCTCTGGAGGCATCATGATCCCCGACTTCAAACTCTACTATAGAGCCATAGTAATAAAAACAGCTTGGTACTGACATAAAACCGACATGTGGACCAATGGAATCCAATTGAAGACCCTGACATTAATCCACACACCTATGAACATATGATTTTTAACTAAGAAGCCAAACTGTACCATGGAAAAAAGAAAGTATCTTCCACAAATGGTGCTGGCATAACTCGATGTCAACATACAGAAGATTGCAAATAGATACACATCTCTCACCATGCAAAAAACTCAAGCCAAGTGGATTAAAGAACTCAACATAAATCCAGTACACTGAACTTGATAGAAGAGAAAGTAGGAAGTAGTCTAGAACACATTGGCACAGGAGACCACTTCCTAAATATAACACCAGTAGCACAGACACTAAGAGCAACAATTAATAAATGGGACCTCCTGAAACTGAGAAGCTTTTGTAGAGCAAAGGACACAGTCAATAAGACAAAATGAGAGCCTACAGAATGGGAAAAGATCTTCATCAACCCCACATCAAAAACTGAACAATCCAGCCGGGCGGTGGTGGTGCACGCCTTTAATCCCAGCACTCGGGAGGCAGAGCCAGGTGGATCTCTTTGAGTTCGAGGCCCGCCTGGGCTACCAAGTGAGTTCCAGGAAAGGCGCAAAGCTACACAGAGAAACCCTGTCTCGAAAAACCAAAAAAAAAAAAAAAAAAAAAAAAAAAAAAAAAAAAAAAAAAAAAAAAAAAAAAAAAAACTGAACAATCCTATTAAAAAATGGGTTACAGAGCTTAACAGAATTCTCAACAGAAGAATCTCAAATGACTGAAAGGCATTTAAGAAATTGCTCAACATCCTTAGTCATCAGGGAAATGCAAATCAAAATAACTCTGAGATACCATCTTACACCTGTCAGAATGACTAAGATCAAAAACACTGAAGACATTTTATGTTGGAGAGGATGTGGAGCAAGAGGAATACTCTTCCACTGTTGGTGGGAGTGTAAACTTGTACAGCCACTCTGGAAATCAGTATGGCGGTTTCTCAGAAAATTGAGAAGGAGTCTTCCTCAAGACCCAGTTATACCACTCTTGCACATATACCCAAGGATTGCTCAATCTTACCACAAGGACACATGCTCACCTATGTTATAGCAGCACTATACATAATAGCAAGAGCCTGGAAACAACCTAGATGTACCTCACTGAAGAATGGATAAAGAAAATATGGCACATATACACAATGGAGTACTACTCAGCAGTAAAAAACAATGATACCATGAAATTTGCAGGCAAATGGATGGAATGAGAAAATATGGTCTTGAGTGAGGTAACCCAGATTCAGAAGGACAAACATAGTATGTACTCACTCATAAGTGTGTAGGAATACTAAATGTGAAGGAATGAATGACCAGCCTGCAACCCACAACTCCAGAGAGGCTAGCTAACAGGGAAAAACCCTAGGAGGGACACATGGATGACCCTGTGAAGGAGAAGTGGATGAGATGTACATTAGTGGACTGGATGTGGGGAGGGGTGGTAGAGGGCGAGGAGTGGGGGGTGAGAACATAGGGAAATGGGAGGGTCAAGCTAGAACAGGGACAGAGTGGGAGGGCAGGGAGGAAGATACCATGATAGATGAGGATATCATGGGAATAGGAAGAGGCAGGGTGCTGAGGAGGCTCTCAGGAATCCACAAGGTTGACCCTACATTGGTCTGCTGGCAGTGGTCTAGAGGGTGCCTGGACCAGTCTACTCTAGTGACCAGCCTAGCAAATAACCTAGCTGTCATCATAGAGCCTTTGTCCAGTGACTGATGGAGGCAGATACAGAGATCCACACCCAGGCACCAGGCTGACATCCGGAAATCCAATTGATGAGAGAGAGGAGAGATACTGCAGGCGAGGGACGTTGAGATCATGATGGGAGGATGTGCAGATATGACCGGCCACACTAGTGGAGGCCCATGAACTGTGTGACTGGTGCCTGGGGAGCCCCCATGGGACTGGACTAAGCCCTCTGGATATGAAAGAGGATTGTTTGGCTTGAACTATTTGGGGGGCACAAAGGCAGAGGCACCAGGATCTGTCCCTGGTCTATTTGCAGGCTTCTGGGACCCGGTGCCTGTGGTGTGATACCTTGCACAGCCTTTGTGCAGTGGGAAGGGGCTTGGACCTGCCTAGGCTCAGCGTGCTGGGCTCCGCTGAATACCAATGGGAGACCTTGATTTGGGGGATGTGGGGATGCAGGGTGGCTTGGGAAAGAGGGCTGGGGTTCAAAGGAGGGAGGGCCTTTGGATAGTATATGGAGTGAGTAGAAAATTTCTTAATAAAGAAAAAATAAAAAAATAATAAAAGACTGTTTCTATTCAATACCCTTACAAATAAAAGATAGAGAAAGATTTGCCTTCACGGTGCCTAACTTACAATAATTCTCAACTGGTTAAAAGATATCAATGGAGGGTCCTCCCACAGGGAATGTTGAATAGCCCAACCCTGTGCCAATATTTTGTACAACAGCCATTCGAAGTGATACGTAAAAAGTTTACTAAATCTATAATTTATCATTATATGGATGATATTTTACTAGCCGACTCAAATGCAGGTACTTTAGAAAGAATGTTTGAAGAAGTAAAAATTATGCCTTGCTGAGGATTACAAATTGCTCCTGAAAAGATACAAAGAGGAGATAATATTAATTATTTAGGATATAAAATAGAGCTACAAAAATTAGACCCCCAAAAGGTACAAATTAGGAGAGATGGACTACAGACTCTTAATGACTTTCAAAGATTATTTGGAGATATTTCTCATCTATGAACTATTGTTGGGGTGAAAAATGATGAACTGACTAATTTGTTCAAAACCTTAGAAGGTGACAAGGACTTAAATAGTCCAAGAGAATTATCACCTGAAGCTGAGAAAGAATTGGCCTTGGTAGAAAAGAAAGTACATGAAGGATAGGTGGTACGTATTGATCCAAAGCTGGATTGCATTTTGGTTATTTTACCCTCTAGGCGTTCTCCTACAGGAATATTAATGCAGAGGGAAGATATTATATTGGAATGGATCTTTTTACCAAATAAACCAAATAAAAAATTAAAAACTTATATGGAAAAATCTCTGACTTGATTTGGAAAGGAAAATTGAGACTTTGTCAATAAGCAGGAATAGACCCAGCAGAAATTGTCATACATTTAACTAAGGAGGACATTGAAAAATTATGGACAGAAAGTGAACCTTGGCAAAGAGCTTGCAGTAATTTTTTTGAGAGAAATTAACAGCAAATATCCCAAAAGCGATAGAATTGATCTTATAAGGAGAGCTGATTGGATCTTGCCTAGAATTGTATGGGAAAAACCCATATCTGGAGTTTGTACATTTTATACAGATGCAAACAAACAAAGAAAAGCAGCTTACAAATCAGAAAATTTAAGTAAAGTGGTTCAAAGTCCTTATAATTCAGTTCAAAAATCGGGATTGTATGCTATTCTGTTGGTATTAATGGATTTTTCAGGATCTCTCAACATAGTTACTGACTCTCAGTATGCTGAAAGAGTGGTATTACATATTGAGACTGCAGAATTTATCCCTGATGCTTCAGAATTAACTTCACTATTTATTCAGTTACAAGATACAATCAGGAAAAGGAATCATCCTTTATATATAACTCACATCCGATCCCATTCTGGTCTGCCAGGCCCTCTAGCACAAGGCAATGATGAGATCGATAAATTATTGAAGGGAATGTGCTGGAGGCCTCAGAATTTCATAAAAAAAATCATGTCAATAGTAAAGGTTTAAAAAAGGATTTTTTCCATAACCTGGCAACAAGACAAGGAAATTATAAAGAAATTGTTTCTTTTACAATCAGACACCATTACCAGCAGGATGTAACCCAAAGGGTACTCCGAGGAATTAAATCTGGCAGATGGAAGTGTTTCACTTTGCAGAATTTGGAAAATTGAAATATGTACACCATACCATCGATACTTATTCAGGATTTCAATGGGCAACTGCTTTGAGTTCTGAAAAAAGCTGATTCTGCAATCACTCATTTGTTAGATGTTATGGCCATCATGGGTATACCTGCACAAATTAAAACTGACAATGCTCCACCATATGTCTCTGTTAAAATGAAATCGTTTTTTGCTTATTAAAATATAAAGCATATTACAGGTATACCACATAATCCTACAGGTCAAGCAGTTATAGAAAGGTCAAACAACTCTAAAGGATATGCTAAATAAACAGAAAGGGGTCACAAAAAACCCCAGAAATTGACTGCATAATGCTCTGTTAACTTTGAATTTTCTCAATGCTAATGAGAAAGGAACAACAACTGCAGAGAGATATTGGATAATAGAAAAAAAACTACAGAATTAAATCAGCCTATATACTTTAAGGATGTACTGACCTCAGAATGGAAACCAGGTTATGTGTTACATTGGGGACAAGGTTTTGCTTTTTTTCTACAGGAGAAGATAAGCTGTGGATACCATTAAAATTGATAAAGGTTTGATTTGAACAAGAGAGACCTCTTAATTAGAAGAGGTGATAGTTCATCAACCAGCATGAACATCCAATTTAAACTAACTTAGACCATTAACACATGCCTTTTCATTTAATCAGATATAACTTGCCAAAAGGGAACCTCCCCAAAATTAGTCTTGGGGAAAGGTTTTTGTTTTTGTCTTTTAGGAGAATGAAGGTTAAGGAATCTGAAGAACCCTGGACAAATGAGACATCTGAAGAAAAAGGACAAATCATATAGAAAATATGTCCCAAAAAGAAGAGTAAATTGGCCTATTGGTATATCACATATAAAATTTCATGTCTTCTTAAATGTTTGTTTCTGCTCTTCTCTAATGAAATTTAACACTATTGGTCTTCTTGTAGTCCCAGTTCAATTAAAATTTAAAGCTGGTTTTGGAGTTGGAGAATGGCTCTCTCCTTCTTTAAACTCAAGCATGTTGTTAAAAGGAAAATGCAAACTCCCTGTATCATGCCAGAAGAAAGAGCCATCTTCTGATATGGGACAGGAGAAAAACCAAATTAATTAAGGGACTATTCTATTACTACTAATCTCAATTATTTGATTCTATTCTGATTCTTTAAACTTTTCTTAAAGTATGAATTTTATATCAAAATTTACAAGATTAATATATATATATATATACATTTTAAACTTTGTTAAGATATTAATGGTCATATAGAGTACTAATTCTAGAAAAAAGGCTGCAATTAGCTGCCCACACAAGTCTTTGTGTTCGAGTCTCTTATCAGTTTTCTGCAGGAAATAACAACCACGCCTAACATCAACTGAAGTCTCCAGGAAGAAGATGGGACCCCACAACAAGAATAATTCCACATGCACAAGAATAATACCATTAAGCTGACAAACATCATCTACACAACACCTTGGGACTACAAAGTGCTCAGGGCAATTTTGAGGGGTCTAGCTGAGATGATCCAGTTTCAAAGACTGATTGAATAAGGACTTGAGATAAACTCGGAACTTTGGCATTATAAACAGACTGGAAAACAAAGGATATAGCTACCTTTCCTAGAATTTGACAATTAACCCAAAATTTTTCTTTTCAGAATAAAGATACCTTCACTCATATCCAGCAAGAATACAATGCCCACATTCCCAAAGAGGTGGTGTGGGGTGGGTGGTTTTTTGGTCTTTTAATGGGTTTTGGGTCTGGGATAATTTTCATTGTTTAGGAGGATTGGTTACAAGTTGTTGTTAAGGTGTAGGAAAGTGGCTAAGCAAAGGAGATTAGATTTAAGGTTCTTGTTAAAAAAAAGATACATAGAAATGTTAGAATAGAAGTTAGATTATTGATTATACTGGGAAAAATAAAGAGAAGATATAGATATGATATAGATAAAAAGATAGATTATTGAATCTACTTTTAAAAGACAATTATTAGTTTTAAATACTTTACATTGGATTGGATTTATATATTGTATACAATTATATATATTGAGATTGATATTGTTAGAAAATACTATATGTATATATCTAATCTTGTTCAAAATATTGTACTTATACCGTTCATTTAACAATGTAATGCAATTTGCTGATCCTTGAATGTTATTATGACCAATTATTAGGATAAAAAGAAGTGAAAGTTAGTAGTTAGACATTACAGTCTAACTTGTAGTCATATTAGGTATGTTTTCAAGATTGAGCAGATATATTTTAGATAGACAGGTCATCTTCAAACCCTTCATAGATCTACAAAATATTGCATTTAAAATGTTTTAATAACTTAGAAAATTTTTTCTTTTTTGTTATGTCTATGAAACATGTCGGCTCCTGGTAGTACCAATCTACTTCAGAGAAAATATGGGCATTGAAGAAACTGCATATGGAGTTAACTTTCATTGTGGCAAAAGTTAGCCACTGAACAACAAAATATCCTCAAATCGACTGCTGACAAACAGGACAGACAAGACATGAAAGAAAGGACTACCCATTCTTGCCAAAACAAGTGTGGTTGTGGCATCTTCTGAGGCCAGGACAATATGGAACCATCCCTGAAATGGCCTTTGCAATCTGGAAAATGTATAGTGCCCTTTTCTTCGAAGGCAATTGAACAGGCAGTGGGCTGATGGCTTCTTATGTGCAGTGGAAAGCAGCTGAAACAGTTAATCTTGAAGAGTAACTAAGCTAACACCTCTCAATAGTAGACTGGCATTTAATAGAGGGATGTGGAGAAGAACAGAATGCCAAAATGAAGCCACCCACACACAGCCAAGAAGAATGGACAGCTGAATTCAGGAAACATCAACAATTTCCAGAATTTAAAAATCCTGAATCATGACATGACACTACTAGAATTCAGGTGTTTCTGGTACATGGACTGCTCTCACCAAATGTGAGCTAGAACTGTTAACCTTGTGTACATCTTACTTCACAAATGAGTCTGTCAGATATGCTAAGCCTATAGGCTGAAGATGATGCCCCAACACTACGTAGAAACCTCAGGTGACTGTCCAGCCAGCTGGCTGTTTCTGTCAACTCACATTTTTTTTGGAATCTGCTTGCATACACTTCCTGTTTTATTTTTGTAAGGTAATATTTCCTTCTTGGGTCTCTGAGAGAGTTGAAGATTAGATAGTTATAGTTAAAGTTTAGATAGTTATAGTTTTCCTTGTTAAGTATTTTAGAAAAGAAACTCACTAAAGTGTGAGTGTATAAATTTGAAAGACGTTATAAGATAGTTCTGTTAGTAATATAAGTTAGGACAGAAAGTGAATCAGGTACATTTTGGACTTACCAAAATAGGATAGATAATGGAATTATTTTCTCTGAATTTGTCAAATGCAAATGGACTATACATTGTTTAGGTATTTATTGCTTGTATATATGGTATATAGTCATTGTACTTTTGTATATAGTTTTTCTTATATTAGTTATAACTTTTTTCCTTTTTCTTTTTATTAAAATAGAAAGGGGGGAATATGGTGATATTTTATTTGTACTGAAATATGATTTTATTTGTGTGTTAATAAATAAAGTTGCCTGGGGGTCAGAGCTAATAGCAAGCCATAGCAGAAGCTGGGCAGTGGTGGCACACACCTTTAATACAGATCACATGACAGACAGATCTCTATGTGTTCAAGGACACCACCAGCATGGAGTCACATGCCTTTAATCTCAATACCAACCATAGAGACCTAGAGGTCTGTATAGACAGGCAGTTATGAGGAGGTCATGTGGTTGGGTTTACAACCAATAAGAAATCAGAACAGAAAGTCAATAAAAAGACAGACACACAGGAAGTAGGTCTCTTTCAGAGGGGAAGGACTGCAGCAGCAGCGGGTGATAAGAAGGCAGTTTTAAGTCTCAGCTCTCAGCTTCTGCTCTGACCTCTTGGGCTTTTAACTCTGTATTTGGCCCTGTGTTTCTTATTTAATAAGACTATTACATCTACAGATCACAAAAAGGCACTTGGAAAAGGAGTCAGTGGAGAATAAGAGACAAATTCCTGCAATGTGCTAGTAGTTAGAAAGCGTTAGTTTGAACAAGTCTTGATTTTTTTTTCTCCCTCAAGGGACGCAGAGGTGCCATTGAAAGTTTCTTTATTGCACAAAGGAATGAATCCACTTGCAGTACATTATAAAGTCTTCGTAATCTATGGGATTCATAGCACAATATGTTTTAATCACTAAGGCTGCCATTAAATTTTATATTACTGAAACTTCAATGTAAGATGATATGAGAAACCAGATAAATGATTTTGTGGAATCTTGAGTATGTACTTAAGGAGAGAAAGTGCAAAGTTCACTTTGTGAAATGTTTCAGTTGTCCATAAGGAAACTGATGAATATACCACTGAGATGTACCCCATTCTGGGTGCAAATGCCTCTTGCAAATTGCAACTTTGAAAATGGATTAATGTCATTATACTGAGGCCTGAAAATTCCTTTTTCTCCTTTCATAGCTCCTTTGACATTCTTTATAAATCATGCAATCCTGGTTTTCAAGTAAAAATAGGAATATGAATACGTTAGGCTCTCATCAGATAACATACAGGCAAAGTGACAAGAGTCCTATAATGTTAGCACTGGGGTAGTGGAGAAATGAATAGGGATCAGGAATTATAGGCCTGCATGGATCACATGACACCATCTCTCAATGAAATCCAAAAGTAAATAAATTAATAAATAAAGATGTTTTGATTATTGTATTTAACTTTATAGTATTATTGTTACATATTTTGAATCAGGGTCTCAGATATTCCATGCTGAACTAGATAAGTTTATACCTAAGAATGTCCTTCAAATCCTCTGCTTCCTACTCTTTGTGTTGGGATACATGCCTCAGCCATCAAGTCCAGCTAAGGCAATGCTGAGGATTGAACCCAGGACTTCTTGCATTCTAGGCAAGCACTTGACTAACTGAGCTACATTCTCTGTGTTATAAGCTATGCTTCAGAGATTGTCGTGCTTTACATGGGTGTAATTCCGCCATACCAATTGCAAAATACAACCTAAAAATTTCAAAAGTCAGAGTTATCATCAGGATAATGGTCTGTGTCCTACCCTTGCCTTTACCAAGATTAGTATTTTATTAACTTTAAAACTCCAAATACACACTAGAAAGCCTTTGGAAATGTTTTGTTAATAAATTGCAAGTGAAAGTGAGAACTTTTAGGAAAAGTTTCCTGGATTCTTATGTCATTATCCTTTACTTGACACACATTATTTTTTAATAAGTGTGTGTTGGGGAGTATGTATGTGTGGCCACGGTCAAACTCTTTGTAGTCAGAGAATATCATATATGTGCAACATAGTTTACAAATTCTTGTCAGGGGTCCCTCCCCTTATCCCAAGTGAGATTACATCTGACTCAATTTTCTTCTCAGTACTCAAGAATAGGAACTTTTTATAGGCTAAGTCATAAACCAATGCTGGACACAGTTCAGGAGACATGAGAAAACACACAAGGTTGATCTGCCATTTCATAATCTAGTCTGAAGGTCCTTAGAACCTAGACATCTTAGATCTTGCCCAGAGGTAGGAGACAGAGAGGCTGGGAGGCAGAGCAGTGAGAAGGACATGGAGAAGAGCCCCAGGGAGGAGCCAGTGAGGATCCTGGGAGTTACAGTGGTCTGAGCCCTGGGAGCCTTGTCTTTGCTGTGTTTGAGGAAGCTCTCTGCTCTCCTGTCCTACTGGCCACTTCCTTGGTTCATCAAGGATAAATCACAGGGGTCCTGTTGATGGTGGCTAACAGCCAGGGAAGGAGAGTCTGGTATAAAGAAACTGCTGGAGTACAGAGTGGAAAGTTATGAACATTGGAAGCTAGAGCTCTACTACAGCTTTCAGCCTTCAGTCTTCCAACCTGGGTTTAGCAGCATCTTAAAGAACAAGGTGGGAGGGTGCAAAGTCCCAAACGAGGAGGGCAAATCTAGTCCTGGTTCCTTACAAAGCTCTGTAGGGATGGGCAAAGAACTCCCTCACAGGTGAGTTTCTGGATTATTCTGAACAAATTTTGAAAAGTGAGTACTAGGCATTTGTTTTGTTAGACACCATCTAACTGCACCAGTATAACCCCCTAAACACCAAATTGCAACATACAACTACAGGCACCAAAACAGATATTAGCTGATGAAATGGCCTGCTAAGGTTTAGTGCACCCTTCTAGGAATTTTTTGAATCAGAAGGTAACATTTTAAAATGAAAGAAGACTTATTTTTATTCCTTTTAAGTGTGTGCATGACACGCAGATGCGGATTCCTCAGACATTTCTTATCCTTTGGAGTTGGGTTACAGGTGACAGTGAGGCAACCCAGCTGGGTTCTGGGAACTAACCTCAAGTCCTCTGCAAGAGGAGTATGCACATGTAATGAGTGAGCCATCTCCCCATCCCAAGAACATTGCTTTATGTTTCTAAAATTATTGTTTTAGCCTCAAAAGCAGTATTTCTAAGTAGCCTATTTGAGATATGATTTTTGATAGTCAGGCTGAGTCTGGCCTTTCAAACTCAGGATCTTTCTGCCTCAGCTTCCCATGTGCTGCGATCACAGGCACAGTCCACTATTTTCTGCTTCAAAATCAAAACTCCTTGAACTGAAAGTGAAATGGAACACAGAGATCAGAGCCACAGGTGTAACTCTGGTGTTGTGTTATCTTACACTGGGTTCAATCCCAGTGCCACAAAAAAATGCACAAATGGAAACTACAGAGCCTCAAAATCCCAGATGTTGTATAAATGAGAAACCTATTCACTGTGTTCATTGTCTCTTCCCCCACCAGAAACCCTTTCTCTGTTGTCCAGATGTGGAAGCCCATTCTCAGGTTCCTCATGGCTTTATCCAGAAGGTCCGCATAGAGGATGATTAGGACCACGGGCCTGAGTGCAGGTGTCTGAGATGGTCTGCACTTGGCTGTGCTGGGGGAGGAGGTCTTTTGCTCCACCCCTTGGCGTCTCTATAAATACCCTGGGGCAGAGACAGTCAGGGCCCCTTGGAAAAGGTTCCAGGCCCTCTCGAGGCTATCCTTTATTTTCTGTTTGTGTCCGCAAGATTCTCTGCAATAAACCCTTCTATCTAATATTTCCTGCTGCTCACATTCAAGAAAACTCTGGGGAGCTGTGGGGTTGGTGGGTAAACACCCCACATCCAGAACAGTACCTAGCCCATAGAACGTGCTCAGATTGTCCTTGTCTTGGAGAGTGGAAGGAGAAAATTAACATGTTTATTTTCTTTTTTCTTTTCTTTTCTTTTGTTTTTTTTTTTTTGAGAGAGAGGGGTCACGTGGTACCTTCTCCCTTTTATTTGTTTATTTTATTTTTGATCCTGGCATTTTTGGACTCTGGATGTCCTGACAATTGAACCTGGTTCCTCTGGAACATCAGTCAGTGCACTTAACCTCTGAGCCACCTCTCTCCTTAGTATTTATTTTCTTATATTTTATCTTCATAGTGAAGCTATCTCAGCCATTGCTGGGATAAGCTTAAACCTTACAAATCTAATTTTTTGCATTCCCTTCCCTCTCCTAGACTTGCCTACTGTCTTTTAAAGTGACTTTTAGTCCAACCTGATGGAAGAGAGACATCTGGGTCCTGAAGATTGTCCAGTGACCTTAAATCCAGCCATTGTTTATGAGCTTCACAGTGTGCCTGTTCCTGCTGTGGTCTCTTGCACATGTCCTGGCAGCCAACATCCTCTACTTTAGATCTCGATAAAGCAGTTATAGAGAATGTTTCCTTTCCCGTATATCTTCTTCCAGCCAGTTGACACCCAAATCTACTTAGCTCTTCTTTTAGACTACAGTTAGTGGATAACAAGATTTTTTAATAGTTAACCTAGTTTAATCTCAATTATGATTTTTTTTTTATTTTGCTGTGCAAAACTCTGGCTTAGGCAGGTGTGGTGGCATTCACCTTTAATCCCAACACATCATAGTGGTCTGATCTTTGTAACTGGGAAATAATATGTGATATATATTCAATAAAAATTGGCTGAATTGTAGTTGGAAAGATGACCCAGTGGTTAAGAACACTGGCTGTTCTTGCAGAAAATCTAGGTTCAATTCCTAGCACTCACAAGGCGCCTCACGGTGACCTGTAATCTTAGTTCCAGGCCCTCTTCTGGCCTCCATGGATTCTGCAAACATGTGGTGTACTAACTTACATGTAGCCAAAATATCCATACACATAATCGAAAAGTTTATTATAGATGACTGAATAAAAAAGAGGTGAGACATCCAGGCAGTGGGACCAGGTCCTGTGTTCATTGCACGAGTTGACTGTTTGAAACCTGGGGCTTATGCAGGGTCACTTGTCTCAGTCTGGGAGGAGGGGACTGGACCTGCCTGGACTGAGTCTACCAGGTTGATCTCAGTCCTCAGGGGAGGCTTTGCCCTGGAGGAGGTGGGAATGGAGAGTGGGCTGGGGGAAAGGGGAGGGTGGCGGGAGGGGGGAGAACAAGGGAATCCGTGGCTGATATGTAGAACTGAATTGTATTGTAAAATTAAAAAAAAAAAGAGGTGAATGGACAACTTGCATCATTCAGTTCTACCTGAGAAAACTGAGGAGTCAAGAAGCCTAGTTATCCAAGGAACTGTCATTTAGTGAAAGAATAATAATAACTGAGGCCAAGATCTCATCATTTGAGACCCCAGCTCTTGAGTGTTTTTCACTAGCATACACTATGAACAATGTAGGAAACCTTGTCTTAACAGGGATTGACCATTCTTGAGTCACTGATCTTGTATTTATGGGAGTCTTTTTTGTGTATGTTTCTTTGGTTTCATTTTGTTTTGTTTTTCTGTACGTATGTCTGTGTACCGCATAGATGCAGTGTACCAAGAAGCCAGAAAAGGGCATCAGATCCTCTGCAAATGGAGTTACAGATGGTTGCAAGCTGCCTTGTGGGTGTTGGAAACTGAACCTAAGGTCCCTGAAGAACAGTCAGTGATCTAACAGCAGAGCTACTGCTCCAGCCCCTTATGTGTATCTGGTAAACTAACAATGTGTGTTATGATCCCCAAAAATTTACACAGTGCTGCTGGGGATTACATTTTTTATTAAAACCCCCTCGCCCTGAATCTACCAACCACATTTCAGGACAGTCTCCATGCTCAGATGTAGTTGTGCAGCAGAAAGCAAACTCAATAGTATATTTTTTAAAAAAAACCCTCTCTCAAATTTTCACTAAAAGTATTATTGTACTCATTCAGTAGTCTTTCTCAAAAGAGAAATCTCTACACAGTATTGACTAAAATATTGATTCTCTGTTGTTGTTTCTGGGGCTTTTTTCAGTCAATATCTTATTATAGTATACAAACTGCATAGAACCTACCATCCCACCCTCCTGTTTCCACTTCCCATATCCTAGAATTACATGTATGTGCTACCACAAATAGCTCCAAAACACTGATTATTTAGAAAAAAGCTTTCAGTGGTATTTGTGTGTGTTTTTCTGTTTTGTTTTTCAAGACAGAATCTCAATATGTAGGCTAGGTTGACCCTAAACTCACAGAGATCCTCCTGTCTCTGCCTCCAAGTGTTAGGATTACAGGCTTGTATCACCACACCTGGCTCAGTGTTGTAGTTAGAGCTGGTGTATTGTTTTCTGGTTAATATGTCTTAGGACAGTGGAAGTGATCTCTAGCTTCTATGGTTAAGGTCTGAGGGTGCTGGAATCTTTAAGGGACCCTGAAAAAATTAAGATAATGGTTAAGTCCTGGGGGAGCTAGCTGTTGTCCAGTTTTGGTGTGAGGAAATAATACAAGCCTTATCTAAAGTTCTGACTGCAGTAGTCTGTGAGGCTAGATCATCTCAACCAGCAGTTCTGAAGCTGTTCTGGATTGAGGACTTTGAGGAAACTGCAACAGAAACACTCTGAGAGGCTGGATCACCTGAGCCATCCATTTTCATTGGTGTCTGGTCCCCTTGTTCAGAAAGTATGCAAGCTTTCAAAGGTAACATATATATCTGTATTAACACAAGTATGAAATGTGCAATGTGCACAAGTCAATTAAAGTTTTTTTGTTTTATGTTTGAACAGGTAAAATATATCTTACCTGTCTTATAGTTTGTTTTAGGTTCATTTGTTTATGTCTGTAGCCACGATTTTTAAGGGGTCTTCCCCAATCAAATCTGATCTCTATCAACCTTGAATAAATCCACAGCCTTTCATTTTCTGTGAAAACAAAAGCATTGTGGTGTGGTCATCATATAAAGATTGTCTTTGTATATCAGCATAATTACCTTCTCCAAGAAGTTGATCTTGGGAAATTTCCATACCTCTAACCCTACACCATTGTTCAATTGTCTTAGCCTCATCTTTCCACCAGGTCCTCCATTGTAACTGTAGACAGCCTCCAAAACAGCTGTGACCAAATCTTTCTAGTCTTGAGAGAGAATTCTATTGCAAGTTGACCACGAGTTTAACATTTCCTTCGCATACAGAGAATGCATACCATATGAGACTATAGCTTCCTTGAATCTCCTCATATCTAACTTTTGCACAGAAGTCTAATCAGCTCATACACAGCCTTGAGCATTGGGCAGTTTTTGTAAGGTTACCAGATAGATTAAGGCTGGCTGTTTTAAAGCCTTAAGCTGTTTCTCTGTAACCGTGTCATGCAATGCTGAGATTGGTTCACCTTTACATTCTTCTGTCTGGGTCTGAATTTCTCTATGATTTGCTTTAACAAGTTTTTCTAAACTTTTTATCTTGGCACTCACATTAACCAACTTTTTACATGACAAAACAGAAATATCAAACAAATAATATTTATAATTGCATTACATCTAACCCATCAACATTAATTATCCTCTCATTTAGTTGTTCCATTTTCAGACTGCCTAATGTGTTATCAAGCAGAGACCAAACACCCTCTATTGTAAAAATGTTTCCCATTTTTTAATGTGGAAAAAAAATCTCTTTTAACTAATTTTTCTCTTTAAAAAAATCTTAATTGACTCACCAACTCTGCGGACTGCATAGAGCAGTAGAAGTCCAAGAGGCTTTCAAGGCAGCTACCTAGCTTGGTAGCAGCCCGAGATGAGGATCCAGAGAGAGCCCACAAGCCACCAGGAGAGAAGAAGCCAAAGAGACTCTGACCCATGTGGGATGGAGATTCTGGCTGCATGCAGCTTGGGCCTGAGCTGGGGGTCTGCAAGGCAACAGGCGTTTGCCTTTTTCATTAATTCATGACACAAATGTTGGGTCGCTAGATTTAACATGAATCTTAAAAGGTCTTATTAAAAAAAAAAAAACAACAAAAAACAAACCTGGAGCCAGATACAGGGGTGAAAGCTGAAAGATCAGAGAAATAGAACAAGCTAGACATGTTCTTAACACTATGAAATTCTCAGCCTCAAGAGAGTGAGTTCCTGTTTCCTCATGCCTTGTACACCTTTCTCTGCCCAGACATCACTTCCTGGGATTAAAGGCATGTGTGTGTCCGAAGCAAAAGCTTGAGATCTCAAGTGCTGGGATTAAAGGTGTGTGTCACCATGCCTGGCTCTGTTCCCAGTGTGGCCTTGAACTCACAGAGATTCAAACAGATCTCTGCCTGCTGAGTTTTAGGATTAAGGGTGTATACCATCACTGTCTGGCCTCTATGTCTAATCTAGTGGCTGGCTCTGTCCTCTGATCCTCAGATAAGTTTTGTTGGGGTACATAATATATCACCACAGTATTTTAAGAAAATAAAACAGATGGAATTTTTATCCATATATAAGAGGTGTAATAATTTAGATACTGAAGACCAATGTTTCCTATAATTACAGTAGCTCTTAATGGCATTATATGTTAAAAATCAAGATACTTTCCCTTAAAACCTAAAACTTAAAATTATTTTAAATTCTGCAAATATCAAATAAAATATTTATTGTGTATATAACTGTATATAACACAGTGGCAAAGTGTAGTCAATCTTATTGTTTTGCAATGTTAGATTTGGTACTTTCTAATTTTTTCATTGTGTGGGTTTCTATCCAGATGTCATAAGGTGTTCATGATTAGTTTAATATAGTAATGATACTCCCACTATATATCACATGACCATTTCATATCAAACACAGATAATTTCAAAAGGAAATCAAACTCATATGTTCAGTAGAAGATTTAATATGACCAAGATATTTCTTCCCAAGCAAAACTTTCAGGTATTTCTTTTCCTTTAGACTGATTCCTATGTGCTTAGCCTTACCTGAATCATCCTAGAAATGAAGTTTTCCAAGAGCCAGGATACAACATATTTCCTTTAAATGCACAAAATATGATGTTTGACAAGTATGGGGAACTGTTAACAGAAATTGCCAGAGAAATATAATGCTACAATAACATAACCAATTAACTGATAAGAACTTCAATAATGGTGAAGAGATGGGATGTTGCAGTTTCACATCCAAATTACCACACACAGTTTTAGATCCTAAAAGGTCATTTATTGGCCTCATCCTTTTTTGACCTGACATATTCCATTTGGTGACTATTAGGTTAATCCTTTTGTAATGTAGAAAAGATTCCCAGCATCCATCAACACAAGAATCTCATCATACAGCATCTCAGGCCTATTATAAAGAGGTCTCTGCTTTGCTTTAACCAGCCTACCAGGTGTTCCCATCAACGTATTTGAAAACTGTCTTAATTCATGATTTTCTTTGTGTTGTTAGTAGAATTCTTAATGAAAGTATTACCACATTGGAACATGGCATTTGGGATAAGGCCATGGTCACTAAACAAAAACAAGCTAGATCTTTCATTTTGTGGTGAGAGCTATGTTTGTCTCTCACTTTGACATCATTTAAAACTCTGCCCACAATATGTTCCTTATATGCTTTCATTTTTCTATGTTCTACAGTGCTCCTCCTTTACCATTCTCTTACAGCTTTCCCATCCAAGTCTGAAAACTTTTATAAAATTTATAGTAGTAGTCATGGATTGGCTCTTGTAGAGGGTGCCTCCAATCCAATGAGAGAGCTGTTATTTACCCTACTGACAACCAGACCTTGACTGTCACCTGAGAGTGACATGTGTGTCAAATAACTTTCACAATTGGATTCTTCCTTGCTTGGCATGCTAATGTTGATGTTTTTAAGGTTCACTGATAACTGAGACTGCTGACAACTTTTCTCCCCATCAGCTTGTGTAGTTCCTTCTAAGACTGTGAATACTACATTACAGTGAAGAAGCTCCACATCAATTCCAACTTCATTTTTCTTTGTCTTGCAACATAGAGATGTGATGTAAGCAGAGGGATCTTATCATCTAGATTTGGTGATCAACAAAGAGGCATGGCTAAAGGCTGTATAGTTTTGGAGGCTCTAGGCCCTCCCCCTGTAACCAACAACCATGGAGTTATTCCACATCTCACACTGGTAATCACATACTGTGTGACACATTGTGTCTAGGACTGTCATTTTCAACTCTTGCAGGGTATTTCCGAATTTAAAATTCTGTAGTAAATATTGATCTGTGCATGTCAAGGACTTCTACAAATTCTTAATAATTACATGTCAGGGAGGTTCCCACCTCCTTTGTGGGATGTATTTCCAATATTTCACTTAAACAGTCAATTTTAATCAAGTTTATAATCTGGCAACTCTTATTAGGATCCTTGTTATATATAGGAGGCAGACACAAAAGCATTTAGGGTTAATTCTCAATTTAAAGAGGGCTATAGGTTTTCCTGGAATAGGAAAATCACATTCAAACTTGCCATATATAATTTGGATTAAATTTCATAATCTAGACAATATGTAACACATACACAAAAAAATTTCTATACAACTTAGAAAGAAATGGTACCACAATGCTTGAAGCAACATTACCCAGTACATGATGTGGTAGGTGAGAAGAAAACAAAGCAGACAAAATCAGTGTAGCAAATAGTTTCTATGACAGAAAGAATATTTTGTCTAAGTCATAGAAAGAAGGCAACCTGGGTATACCAGGCACTGTACAGGCATTAAGATTGAGAGGAACCAGCATCTTCAGCCTCCTTACTCAGGATGCTCATCCCACTGTGGTTATAGCAGCTGCTTTCCTGATGTTTTGATTACCACCTGGAATTCAACTGCTCATTTGCCACTACTGTATTCATTCATTTCCCATAAATTTGGCCCTGAGCTATTGTGTGTTTATGTCAGTTTCCAAGGTCCAGCCATCTTAGAGTTACCTCCTTTGAGCAGCTGGCCAATGTGCTGTAAATCATTGTTCTAGAGAGAAGGAAAGGTGTTCAGATGCACTCCTTGTCCATGACTGCTCAACAGGCAGAAAGGAAAATAGGAGGTTTTTTATTGGTTGGTTGGTTTTGTTTTCTTTTTTTAAATGTGTAATATTTATTTTTTAGGATTCATGTTTTTTTTTGTTTGTTTGTTTTGGTTTTTTGATACAAGGTTTCTCTGTGTAGTTTTGGTGCCTGTCCTGGATCTCGCTCTGTAGACCAGGCTGGTCTCGAACTCACAGGCCTGCTTCTGCCTCCAGAGTGCTGGGATTAAAGGTATGCACCACCACTCCCCAGCAGGATTCATGTTTTATGGCTTCCATTTTATTAGATTTTATTTTACTGTTTAAGCAGCATAAAAATAGCATGTTTCCTCATGTCACTTTCATAAGTACTTAGTTTTGATTGACCTTGCTCCTCTCCATTGGCAGGAGATCTGGATCAATGCAGTCATGTAGATCAAATGGCTCACTGTATGGCAGAACCTCATTGAGCTCCTTGCTGTGTGACAAAGATCCTGCAAGAAGATTCTGCTCTATCTCCTATGATTCCCTAAAACTATATCTTGTTCTGGGTCTCTCCTTTCTTGTCTTGTTGCTGTTGCTACTGAGTTTTTCATGGTGATTGGGCATAAGAGAATAATGAGAGGATATTATGGGGAAATGGAGAACCATTCCTCTGGAGAAGATGGATCTAATGGCAAACATTATGTAAATAGATAGTTCCTATGCTTCCTTCATCCTGCACAGCATAATTGTATGACTACTCCAACTGCTGTAAAAGAAATTACTTTATCTGAAACTATTAAAGAATAGTTAATGTGGGTCCTGATGATTGTGCCTTGAGTGGTACTGATCCCAGAAAGTATTTGATGCATAGGTGATATTAGAAACACTCATTAGTACATTGTCTATAGGAAACTTGAGAAGATCGATAAGAGCAAAGCTTAAAGTGTACATTTGTGCCTAAAATTGCTGGTGTAAGATCAAAGGGACCTGGGGAATGTGTACTTATAATTGAACCTAGAAAACTTGATGCTTATTGTGTTACATGGTGCAAAAACTGCATCAGATTTCTTGAAGAATGAAAATAACTCTTTTAGATTTGTTTCTAAGACTCAATGTCTGGTTCCTTGTGACCACAAAGGATGGCCAGCCAGAATATTTTAGCTAGCATAAAAAGACTTAGTTGCCTGTTAGCCTCAGGGGCCAGCTGTTTCCTTCTCAACCTGCCAGGAGGGATGGTGATCTGAGTGTAAAACTGATGACCTGTGACTAGCCTTTGTTCCCTGGACATGGAAGGAGAAGGTGAGTAGACAGTTTGGGAAACACTGCAATATAATCTTGAAAGTTCTTGGGAATTGATTACATCAAACCCATGTTTTACATGCCTTGCTGTACATAATGGTTTTGTTATTAGAAGGATAAATAAAAGAAGTCCTCTCTTAGGAAGACAGAGAGTGTGTGTAATCAATACATTCCTGTGTGTGTCTCCATTCTTCCTGTGTCAACTCCATGCCTCCTCCTTGGAACCTGAACTCCACTGGAGCTGGACTCCAACACTCCATTTCACTGCCTCATCTCCCTGCTGATACCTTTCTGTCTCTCATATCCTTTCTCTACATTCATATTACATCTGTTCCATTACTTTCTCCACACCCTTCACATAAAGCTCTATCCTCTCTCATGAACCCCCTTTCAATTTCCTGTACTTTTTCATCTCCAGTTCCACATAATTATGATCATATTAAAATTGCAAACAAGGATCTGCATATGAGAGAGAAAATGTGATGTTCATCTATCTGAGCCTGGTTTACTTCATTTAATATAATATTTTCTAGTTTCATCCATTTTCTGCATGTGTCATAATTTCATTTTTCGTTATGCCAGAATAAAATTTCATTGTGTATATGAGCCATGTTTTTTTTTTATTACAGAAAGGGGTTGTCGTCAAGACTTCATACAAGAATCTATCTAGTTTGCAATAGGTTCAAATATTGAGTGAAATCAAGGTTAAATAAAAAGGAAAAAATAAGAATTGTAATAGGTATTACTACTGGGATACTATAAAAGTCTGTGGTAGCAATAGAAAATAATTACATAGACCTTATTTGACGAATCTAGAATAAATATCATGGATCGAAACCTCAATAATTACCCACTAACAGAATCTCTAAAATTTGATTTGATTGAGACTACACTACAACTAATTGCTGAATATTGGTATTGAGAGAGAGAAAGAGAGAGAGAGAGAGAGAGAGAGAGAGAGAGAGAGAGAGAGAGAGAGAGGAGGGAGAAAGAGAGTGGGAGAGACCCCCCAAAACTAACTAAAAAATCCACTGGTGATATATTTATAAGTACTTCTATAAAAGATAACTGTATTAGAATTCATTCCCGCAAAATAACTAAATTTCATTATCAAGTGCAATGTATTCTCTTAGGTGTGATAATAAATAGAATACATGCATTGGATAGCTAATGTTAACTTTGTGAGTGTGGAGAGTAATGTTTTCAGTTTTATAAACATCCTTCCAACAAAATTCATTGAAGGTAATACAATGGTAGAAACATTAAAGACAAGTTTTATATTTAATCCTCCATTCTGAAAGCAAGGCAGAAGACAAAGTCTGAATTCACTGAAGTGTTACAGGTGCGTTGCATGCTTTTATCTATCAGGAAATCAAAGATGTGCAAATTATTATTTTTTTATATCAGGATTGAGTTTTATTTTATTTTTTCCCTTTTATTTTATTTTACAATACCATTCAGTTCTACATATCAGCCACGGATTCCCTTGTTCTCCCCCCTCCTGTGCCCTCCCCTTCCCTCCAGCCCACCGCCCATTCCCACCTCCTCCAGGGCAAAGCCTCCCCCAAGGACTAGAAAGATCTACAAATTAAACTTCACCTAATTCTGTGTGGTTGGGGACAATGCTAGTTACAATGTAGCTCATTACTGCCATCTAGTATCAAGGAAGACAACTGCAACATCTTGATTGCTCCTTCAGTGCCATGCTAAGAGAACATTCTTGTGAGAATATGTCATGAATTAAGAATCTCTACAACTGACATACTCTGTGCTTCTGGAGAAGTTGGAAACAAGGGGTTATCAAGATGGAGACAGTGATATTAGACCTTGTATTTGGTCATTCTTGTGTTAATCATGACAGAAAAGGAGTTAGAACATCTTTTCAAAGGAACAATGGACAATGTGGCCTAGGGAGCAGATCTCTGCTGTATCCTTATAGAGTACAGATGCTATGTTTTGTAAAGATACCAACATACATACCTTGAGCTGAATTGAACCACACGTCTAACAACTCTGTATTTTCCATCTGCTTCTACTCTGTAAATAAGAAACTAATATGATAAAATACTAACTTAGTTTTTCCATGGATGTTGAAAACATTGCCCTACCAATTTCAAAAGGCTGTGTATGCTGTGTTTGATGTGAGATTTATGAACAAATGATTGTGTGTTACATTCATATGTACATTGGGTGCTAGACTTGTTTTACATGAGATTTGATTCTCATTCCATTCAGAGTACCAACAGGTGCAATGAAAACTTAAATTATATTTATGACAAACAAAAAAGTTTTTTCAATTCCTTGCTCTAGGAACTTCCTAAGAAGTGGGGAAGAATTAATACATAGAAGCTGATGAGGTTTAAAATGAAAATAGGTCATAGGATTGGAGGGTTGAACAAATGAGTCAATCTTATTTACCATGACACTTTGTTTTCACTTTGTTCATTGACAGGTGGTTGGATGCTATTTATCTTGCACTTATATCCTGTACTATATTGTTGGTGGAAGTTTCTGTCCCACCACTTGCTCCCAAATAACTGACTTGGAGATTGAATATGAATTATAAATTGTCAGTCAATAGCTCAAGCTTGTTACTACCTAACTCTTCCACTTAAATTAACCCATATTTCTTATCTATGCTTTGCCATGTGGCTCATGGTTTCATACCTCATTTTTTACACATTCTGCTTCCTCAGTGGCTGTCTGGAGTCTCTGATTCAGCCTTTCCTCCTCCCTGCATTCTCCTGGTCTGCCTCTCCTGCCTAAACTTTTTCTGTTCAGCTATTGGCCAGTTAGCTTCTTTATTAAACCAGTCACAGAGACATACATTCACACAGTGTAAAGGAATATTCCACAGCACTATGTACTTTATTCTTCAGCATAAAACTTGTTTTATGTACATAGTGAGCATCTTCAATTTGTCTGAAATGTGTGTGAGGCTATCGATTGTGAAGAAAACCATGCATCATGTCTTGAATCAGGTGAGACAAATCACAAGTGAGGAACAAAACTGGTGGTCACAAGTAGAGTATAATTGTGTGCATTCCATAGGAAGATAAGGCCTATGAGGCCAAGAGATGAGCCAACCTGGAGTCTGCCTGAGGGCCTAGGAACAGGTACTGTGAGAGGCCTGATCATGCCTAGTCATTGAGGGGTGGCTATGCAATATCACTGGATCAGGACACAGCCTGGGTGCTGGGAGGAGGGTATATAAGGCTCTCCCCATTGCTGAATAAATGAGTCTGCTGTTGGCCTTTTACCTGACTCCAAGTGTCTGTTCTGTCGATGCTGCACCATCTTAGCCCAACTCTTGGGAGACCCTGGGACCATTAGGACCCAATAATAGCATTCCTTCACACAATGACCCAATACTGTTTCTCTTATCAAACTAGCACATATTTTATTGAATAGACATTCCTAACAATTTTGTATGCAGTCAGGTATTCCACAAATGACAAAATAGTTGTCTATGAAAACTTCATTTTTTTCTCATATTTTTGTGTTCTGTATCTAATTGAGCATTCTGTCAAGAAAATCTCCTTATGTCTTCCTGTCACAATCATTGTTTGAAAAATGGTTTTAAAAAGACACACGTGACCTTCCCCTTGGCTATCAGAGTGTGGAAATAATAATCTCCTACAAATTTAACTTTCCTAGAAGCTTTATGCAGAGAGAAATGAAAATGATGGCACACTGGGAAAACTGTTTCTGCATTTGCTGTCACCCTTGCTCTAAACAGAATCAAGGGTGGGGAGAGAATTTAGCTATTCCTAAGCCTTAATGATTCTTGGTTTGTTTCTTCTGAGAGCATTTAGAGTAATGGCATTTTTGGTGGATTTTGAAGGAAAGAAAACTTATCATTTATATTAGGGGGGGAATTTTAAATGTTTCCCAAGAATCCCTTTTATGGTTTATGACCATTTTTCTTGAAGCCTTCTGTTCATTCATCATCAATTACTAATAGACTTCTCAGAAATTTTATTATTACATCATCAGAGTCACATTCATTGTCATATTTGTAGTATATTTTTCATGTCTACCTCAGTTTTGGCTATGAAAAAATTATTCTAAATGAAATTGATTTTCCTTTTTTATCCACTCAAATTTTTTTCCATTCCTCAAATTGAAGTAGATATTACTGTTCATCTGACTTAATGTAAAAGAGAAAGCCAAGAGATCAGAACTCAGAGCTAAAATCTCACCCTTCCTCCTGCGATGGTCCTAGCTTCCCGAAAGAGAGCTATTTGCCTGTGTGTAAGTCTTTCATAGTATTTTGTTCTGCCTTCTCATTGGTTGTAAACCCAAACACGTGACTGCCTCGTCACTGTCTGTATGTACAGCCCTCTAGGCCTTAAAGGCATATGTCTCCAATGCTGGCTGTATCCCTGAACATACAGAGATCTATGGGATTAAAGGCGTGTGCCACCACCACCATGCTCTGTCTATGGCTCTAATAGCTCTGACCCCCGGGCAACTTTATTTATTAACATACAATTAAAATCACATTTCAGTACAATTAGAATACCACCACAATGTGGTTCTGGTTTAGAGCTAAGGACAGAAAAAATGGGTTATGGAATTTGCCTCTGTACCTGAGGAAAGCAACTGGGGCCAGGCATGTGCCAGGGGGGTCCCTTAATGGAGGCCCAATAGAGAGGCCATTGTGTGAATCTATGAAGTTGACTCCTGGATTGCTTTGGAGAACCAAAGCTATTAGAGATGCCAGAGTTAGGGGATACCTGCTGAGGAGAGCTGGAACCAGCCCAAGAGAAAGAAGTGTGTTGCAGTAAACAAATCGGAATGGAATTGGAGATCTGAAGAATGTTTTGACATCAGACATGGAGATGCAGAGTTTGGAGTTTGCCCAGCTGGATTTTGATCTTGCTTTGGTCCAGTATTTCCTTGCTATGCTCCCTTCCCTTGCCATGGTGACTCTTCACATCAATAGTAACAGTAAGTCATAAGCCTGTGCAGCAAAGAAGTTCTTTAAGCATCTTCTCTTGCTAAAACATTTTCAAGACAGAAACATCTTCTGTACATCACCATCTGTCATATTTTTTCATATTTCATAGTCAAATGACTCACAAATGTCCTTATCATCATCCCTAGTATAAACACACTTGAACACAAACATTAATTTTTTAAAAAAATTCTTCTCTCATATATTATATCTGGACCACAGTTTCTCCTCTTCCCCTACCAGACTCTCCTCCATTCCCTCCTTCTCCTTTCCATGCAGAACAGTGCAGGCCTCCCAGGTATACGAACCCAACATGGTATATCAAATTGCAATAATACTAGGCACATCCCCTTGTATTAAGGCTTGATGAGGCAACCAGTATGATGAAAAGTGTTTCAAAAGCAGGCAAAATAGTCAGAGATAGCCCCTGATGCCACTGTTAGGAGTTCCACAAGAAGACCATTCCACTGTACAACCATTACAAATATGCAGAGGGCTTAGGTCAGATGCCATGCAGGATCCCCGATTGTCAGTTCAGTCTCTGAGAGCCCCTATGAGTCCTGGTTAGTTGATTCTGTGGGTTTTCTTATTGTTTCCTTGATCCCTCTGGACCCTCCTCCTCTTCCACAAAATTCACTGAGCTCTGCCTAATATGTGGCTGTGGGTCTCTGCATCTGCTTCCATCAGTTGCTGAATAAAATCTCTCTGATGATGATTATGCTAGATTCCTATCTGCAAGTATAGCAGAGTATCATTAGGAATTATTTCATTGACATTTGTTTGTTTGACAAACACTAATCTTAATCACATCCTTGCTTCCTTTCAAGATGCTCTATTTTTCTATAAAGTTGGTAACTCTATTACCTGTAGTAATAAATATTGATTGGAAGTTTGACAGAATATTGAATCATCTAGGAGATATGCTTCTGTACATCCCTGTTAGGGATTGTTCAGATGAGGTTAGCATCCTAGCAACCCGGTGAATGATCAAAACCAGAAAAAAATGAGGGAGGAAGATCTCCTAGAGCAGTGGTTAGTACCATGCTATCTCCTATCTCTTCCTCTGAATTAAAAGTATACAAGCAGTTTATGAAATTTAAAAGAATTTGAAAGCCACCTTCGTACTGAGTGTCAGAATTATCTTTCTCTGTTTACAGACTGTGGATGCCATGTGACCAACATGTAAGTTTTCTGTTACTGGATGAAGGCTCTATGATGATAGTTAGGCTATTCACCAATCTGATTACCAGGATATGCCAGTTCAGGCACCCTCACCACTATTGCTAGTAGACACATATCTATCAATCTATACAAAGCAACTCAAAACGACTTAAAAACTTCAATGTAAATATTAATTATGCAGAACAATTGTTTATAAATAGGGACAAACATAGCATTAATTTTATGTTTATTTTTGCAGTAGGATGTCATGTTTCCCAAGCTTGCCTCAAACTCACTATGTAGGGAAGGATAGCTTGAATTTCTGATCATCCTGCCTTCATCACTGGAATGCTGAGATTATAGATGTACCCCTTTACATTTTGTTATGTTTTTCTGGTAATGAGAATAGGAATTAATGTATTCCACATATTTATTGCACCAAGTGAGCTATATTCTAAATTTTGATGTATATTATTATAATATACTCATACAAGCACAGGTTGAAAATAAAAACAAATTCTCTCTGACACACACACACACACACACACACACACACACACACACACACAAACACAATCTTTACATGGATGAACTTATTCCCATAGCTGTTTTAGTTGTAGGCATTGACGTTCATCATCACAAACTATAGCAAAGAAAAGAACAATCAGAACGAATATATACATGTTGGAACCTGTCTTCCTACTTCTGGATAATCTTAGAGTAGGAAATTTGATGGAGAAAACTTGAATGTTTTCCATCCTTTATAGTACTTATCCTTGGTAAGACATGTAATTGACCAATCATTCACCAAGAGATTCTGTTTAAAGTTTCCCAATATATCCTGATTAGCAGTGATACTGTGGATAATTATTTATTACCTTGATAATAAGATTAAGTCCACCTTCATAGTTGACATTTAAGATCAATGTGGACATAAAAAATTATGGTTATAACTTTTGGTTTCACCCAAGTATATCATGTGACTTCTCTGTTCTGAATCAAGGTATCAACAACAACAAAAAATCTCAAGAGAGCCTAGATTTACATATAAAAATGCTAGCATAGCAAGACATGATAATACTAACATTTGATATATGGATGTACTATTAACCCACCTTTAAGTACATATCTCTATAACCATAGATTACTCTGGTTTTCAAACCTCAGGGAGTTTCGTTTTGTTGTGGATAGTGGTTAATATAGAAACTCATGATAAATTGAAGGGCACAGAATGTTTTCAGAAAGATCAGGTATAAATAAGACATGGATATCACATACACATCACCTAAGCTTCAGAGAATATTATGGAAGAATGGAGTATGAAATTTTAAGAAGCAGAAGTCAGTGAGGAATGGAGTGAACACATGTCTTTTGGACATATTAGGACTGTTGCACTCAGGATCTCACGTTCTCCATGGTTGCCTGCACAATCTTATACAAGATCTGAACTTAATGCATCAAGACAACATTTTATTTGTGCTGAAATGTAGTGATATTTTATTTGTATATTAATAAATAAAGTTTGCCTGGAAATCAGACTACATAGCCAGCCATAAACAAAAGTCAGGTAGTGGTAGCATATGCCCTTAATCTGATCACATGGCAAGCAGAGTCTCTGTGTCTTCAAGGACACACTAGGGAACAGCCAAGGGTGGTAACACATGCCTTTTTTTCATATTCCTATTTCCTTTATTTTTTCACTTGCTTTTGGATTGTTATTCCTTTTTTCCCCTCCCCACTCACCTACTTATTCCATGAGGTATGTTCTCCATCCTTCTTGACCCTACCACTAAACCCCAAGAAGATCTACTTTATTTATTTTGTTAATTTTATAATTACTTTAATTTTACATATCAGTCACAGATTCCCCTGTCCTCCCTCCTCCCACCCTCCCGCCCCCATCCTCCCCCAACCCACTCCCCATTCCCATCTCCTCCAAGGCAAGGTCTCCCCTGGGGATTTAGCTCAGCCTGGTAGATTCAGTCCAGGCAGGTCCAGTCCCCTCCTTCCTTCACCTAGGCTGAGCAAAGTGTCCCAGCATAGTCCCCAGGCTCCAAAAAGCCAGCTCATGCAGTAAGGACAGGTCCCGGTCCCACTGCCTGGGTGCCTCCCAAACAGTTCAAGCTGATCAGCTGTCTCACTTATCCAAGGGCCTGATCCAGTTGGAGGCTCCTCAGCTATTGATTCATAGTTCATGTGTTTCCACTGATTTGGCTATTTGTCCCTGTGCTTTTTCCAATCTTGGTCTCAACAATACTCGCTCATACAATCCCTCCTTTTTCTCCCTGATTGGATTCCTGGAGCTCCACCTGGGGTCTGGCCGTGGATCTCTGCATCTGCTTCCCTCAGTCATTGGATGAGATTTCTAGCTTGCCAGGGTGTTTGGCCATCCTATCACCAGAGTAGGTCAGTTTGGGCTTTCTCTCAACCATTGCCAGTAGTTATTGTGGAGGTATCTTTGTGGATTTCTGGGGACCTCTCTAGCACTTTACTTCTTCCTATTCCCATGGGGTCTTCATTTATCATGGTATCTCTTTCCTTGTTCTCCCTCTCTGTTTGTGATCAAGCTGGGATTTCCTGCTCCCCTAAGGTCTGTTTCTCTCAACTCTTGCTCTTCATTACCCCCACTCATGACCAGTTTGCTCATATAGATCTCATTCATTTCTCTGTCATCTGGGAATACCTGGGTCTTTCTTAGGGTCCTGTTTACTAGGTAGCCTCCCTGTAGTTGTGAGTAGCTGTCTAGTCATCCTTTGTTTTACATCTAATATCCACCTATGAGTGAGTACATACCATGTTTGTCTTTCTGAGTCTGGGTTTCCTCACTCAGGATGATTTCTTTCTAGTTCCATCTGTTTTCCTGCAAACCTCATGATGTCATTGTTTTTCTCTGCTGAGTAGTACTCCATTGTGTATATGTACCACATTTTATTTGTACATTCTTCAGTTGAAGGGCATCTAGGTTGTTTCCAGGTTCTGGCTATTACAAACAATGCTGATATAAACATAGCTGAGCAAGTGCTCTTGTGGTATGATTGAGCATTTCTTGGGTATATGCCCAAGTGTGGTATAGCTGGATCTTGGGGGAGATTGATTCCCAATTTTCTAAGAAAGCACCATATTGATTTCCATAGTGGTTGTACAAGCTTGCATTCCCACCAGCAGTGGAGGAGAGTTCCCTTAGTTCCACATCCTCTCCAGCATAAGCTGTCTTCAGTGTTTTTGATCTTAGCCATTCTGACGGGTGTAAGGTGGTATCTCAGAGTCATTTTGATTTGCATTTCCCTGATGATTAGGGATGTTGAGCAATTCCTTAATTGTCTTTCAGCCATTTGAGTTTCCTCTGTTGAGAATTCTCTATTTAGCTCTATAGCCCATTACTTAATTGGACTATTGGGCATTTTGATGTTTAATTTCTTGAGTTCTTTATATATTCTGGATATCAGCCCTCAGTCAGATGTGGGGTTGGTGAAGATCTTTTCCCATTCTGTAGGCTGTTGCTTTGTCTTGTTGACTGTGTCCTTTGCCCTACAAAAGCTTCTCAGTTTCGAGAGGTTCCAATGATTGATTGTTTCTCTCAGTGTCTGTGCTACTGGTGTTATATTTAGGAAATGGTCTCCTATGGCAGTGTGTTCAAGACTACTTCCTACTTTCTCTTCTATCAGGTTCAGAGTAACTGGATTTATGTTGAGGTCTTTGATCCACTTGGACTTAAGTTTTGTGCATGGTGACATATATGGATCTAACATGCCTTTAATCCCAGTACCAGGCATAGAGACCTGGAGATTTGCACAGACAGACAGTGACAAGGAAATGAGGTAGCTGGGCTAAGAGCCAATGAGAAGGCAGAACAGCAAGGCAATAAAGATGCAGGTTAGACAGGAAGAAGCTCTTTCTTGGGAAGTTACAGTAACGTGTTGAGCTAAGGTTAGCTGGTGGCTCTCACTATTTCTCTGATCTCTATGGATTTCACCCCTATATTTGGCTCTGTGTTTTTTATTTAGTAAGACTGTTTAGAAATTCATCTACACATTCCATCAAGGGTAGCAGAAGGAGTAGAGAGGACCTTACTCTCATTGTAGAGTTGTAGACATTTTATAATTCCTAGGAAAGGGGGTTGTTAATGGTATCATTTATAAAAGGTAACCATGAAACAGGGAGTGGCTTATCACCAACTCACACTTGGACAATATTAGTTAGACTCAGTGTGTTATTTTTAAAAACAGTGAAAATAAATAGGTAAGCCAAGGGAAGTTAAAAAACATATATACAAAAGTTATAATTTTGTGAAATTACAGATAACACCAGCATTTCAGTTATGTAACTAAATACTGAGGGCAAGGTGACATGAAGACAATGCACTAATGTCTTCCTGTTTTCTTCTTAAATTTTGTTTATCAACTGAAGTTATATGACTGACATTACTGACTGAAATAATGTATATGTGAGTCAAAATCTACTATGGAAGTCATGTCATCTTATATTACAATTTTCCCTTTATAGAGCTCAATGCACAATTAAGATGCACACTTCTCTCCAGCCAATTACATTTTATATCAATAGAAAAGTTGTGTTTACAGTTCTCAAATTTATCCAAGTCTTCGTAGACATAAAGAATATCAATGCAGTTTGCAAGTTTGATTTCTTCCTTCTGATAGTCATTTTGTTGATTACTTGAACTTTATTAATTTTATTATTAAACTAACATTGATTTACTTTAACTGTTGAAATAGTAAAAAAGCCTGTGATTTTTTATGGTTGAGGGTCACCATAGCATGAAGAACTGTATTAAAGGGTCACAGCACTAGAAAGGATAAGAACCACTGGCTTACTTGAAGCTATGAAGATTAAATTTGATTCTGTTGGTTAAATTAAGGATTGTGTTGTTGATTAGTTTTAGTAGTATGTTTTTTTGAGAATTTCATGAATGAGTACCAGGAGTGGGATATATCTATGATAGGCTGGACCATGATTTTTTGGAGAATATGAACATTGAGACTTTGTATTAGAAAAGGAATTGAGTGCTTTAAATGTGGTTTATTGGGTCATACTAGTAGCAGAATGGAAGACAGTGAAGCTGAGTGTGATTTAAATTGTGGGGGCCTGGCTCAAGAAGTTTCAGAGGAGAATGTTGTCATGTGGTCTAAAGACTATTCTTGTGATATTTTGATGAAGAATGTGGCTGCTATTGGCCCTTGTCCAAAAGCTTTTTCTGAAGCTAAATTGAAGAGTTTTGGAATAATTGTCTTGGCAGAGGAAATCTCAAAACAGCCTGGTATTGACTCTGTAGTTATCTTAGTTAGGGTTTCTATTCCTTGAAGAAATACCATGACTATGCCAACTCTGATAAGTGAAAATATTTAATTGAGTGGCTTATAATTTAGAGGTTCAGTCCATTATCATCATAGTGAGAGGTATGGTCACATGCAGGCAGACATGGTGCTGGAGAGGTAGCTAAAATTTTTACATCATGCACAGGCAAAAAAAAAGTAGGCTGAAATACTTGGATTGGTTTGAGCATATATAAGATGCTGTGGGATGGTCTGTATGTCAAATTACTCTGACTGGTCAATAAATAAAACACTGGTTGGCCAGTGGCTAGGCAGGAAGTATAGCCAGGACTAACAGAGAGGAGAAAAGAAAGAACAGGAAGGCGGAAGGAGTCACTGCTAGCCGCCACCATGACAAGCAGCATGTGAAGATGCTGGTAAGCCATGAGCCATGTGGCAAGGTATAGATTTATGGAAATGGATTAATTTAAGTTATAAGAACAGTTAGCAAGAAGCGTGCCACGGCCATACAGTTTGTAAGCAATATAAGTCTCTGTGTTTACTTGGTTGGGTCTCAGCAGCTGTGGGACTGGCGGGTAACAAAGAATTGTCCTGACTGTGGGCAAGGCAGAAAAACTGTAGTTACAATAAGACCTCAGCTTCCACCTACATGGTGATATACTTCCTCCAACAGGCCACACCTACTTGAACAAGGCCACATGCCCCAATACTGCTACTCCCTATAAATTTATGTGGAGCCAATTACATATAAACCACACCATTCCAGTCTCTGACCCCATAAGCTTGTAACCATATAATAATGCAATTTAATGGAACATCAAAAGTCCACATGGTCCATTATAATTTCAACAATGTCTAAAAGTCCAAAGTTCAATGTCTCTTCTGAGATTCATGCAATCTCTTAATTGTAATCCCTTATAAAATGAAAATCAGAAAACAGATCACATACTTCCAACATACAATGACAGAAGATATATATTACCATTCCAAAATGTAGCAAAGGGAGCACAGTGAGGAAATACAAAACCAAAACCAAGATGGGCAAACTCCAAACTCTGCATCTCCATGTCTGATGTCAAGATGCTCTTCAGATCTCCAATTTCTTTCAGCTTTGCTGATTGAATCATACTTCTTTCTCTTGAGCTTGTTCTACCCCTCTGTCAGTAGCTTTCCTCAGCAGTTATTCTATGACTCTGGTATCTTCGTCATCTTGGGGTCTGTGATAGCTATTCTTGGTTGTCACCTTGACAATATCTAGAAGGAACTATAATCCAGAAATAGAGGGCACACTTGTGATCCAGACCTTGAGACAAGAAGACAACTTGCTTTTGATCCAAATCTTGAGTCTGGATAACACATGCCTTTAATTCTGACCTTCAGGCTAGAAGGCACACCTTTAATTTGGGCCACACCTTCTGCTGGAAGGACAAGGGAGGAAGGAAGGGGGTGAGTTCCTTCTTTGCTTGCTTGCCCTTGCCTTGTCAGTGGATCCATTCCTACTTCTTCAGGATTTTAGCATATACAGAAGACCAGCTGAGACAACCAGCCTCATGGTGTTGCTGGGTCCTAACAGCTCCCTCAGGGAAGGGGATGAGAAGGTGCAGTATCAATGACACCGACATCAGGAGTCACATGAAAGGTAAACAGAAGACTGATTTACTCAATTATGAGGAAAGCCTTATGTATCCTCATCCCAGCACACAGGCTGCAATCTAGTCTGGAGACATTGCATGGTCACCCCTCATTGGCTGGGCATAATCAGGACTTCTGACAGTGCCTGTTGCTAGGCCCTCAGGCAGATTCCAAGTTGGCTCATAAGGAAGTACATTATGTGCATGCTTTGGCAACTAGTTTGAGCCTTATCTTCCTGCATTGTGGGACTGAGCAACTACTGGATTCTTGAACTTTCTATTCACAGATAGCCATTGTTATGTTGCAGCCTGTAAGTTATTCCAATAAATTCATATATATTAGGTATTATATAGAGAGAACCCTGACTAATACAATGTCTCCGAGATAATCCAGGCTTAACCTTCACAGCTTAACACAATGGCCTCTGTACTCCTACATTCAGGAATATCCCTGACACATACCTGGCTTCAGCAACTTTCTTCAGTCATGGAGACAAATTCCATAATTCCTTTTTTCTACCATTAACTCTAAAGCCAGAACCATGTAGCTGAAGTCACCAAGTTCTGTTGCTTGATGGGGCTGGAACATAGGCCCCTGGTTCAAATAAATCTTCACCCACTTTCTGCTTTTGATGGTTACCTTCACTACCTAAGTTTGGCTATCTTGGAATTTTCTCTGTAGACCAGACTGACCTCAAACTCAGAGACCCACCAGCTTTTGTCTCCATAGTGCTGGGATTAAAGGCATGCACCACCACACCTGGCTCTAAGCTTCTCTTTAATTCCTTTTCACAAGTTGGAAACTTAGCAGGGTAGAATCTTGCCCTGAGATCACCACTCCCTTTATTCCAGTTCTTAATCAGTTTATCTCCTTGAAAAGAGGACTTAGCTCCATTTCACTTCCTGTTGCTCCCTTTCTCCTCAGCATTCTCCTTTTCATTATATATCATCATTGGAGTTAATACTAATAACTAGATTTCAGAGTCTATATTAGGCTGTTCTTTGATTTCCTCTACCAGTGGGATTAATCCAAATCTCTTCACTTTAGCATCAGGCAGACTCTTCTGGCAAAGACAAAAATCAGCCACTTTCTTCACCAAAATATCACAAGAATGATTTCTAGGCAACATACTAAAACCTCTTCTCTGAAACCTCTTGAGCCAGCAGTTCAAATCATTCTCAGCACCATTGTCTACCATGCTTCTGTTAGTATGGCCCATTAAGCAGTGTTTAACGCATTCTACTCTTTTCCTAAAACATAGTAGCAAAGTCCAAATTCCTCCAAACAAACACATGATCAAACCTATCACAACAATACCCTAGTCCCTTGTACCAACTTCTGTCTTAGGGTTTCTATTTCTGTGAAGAACACCATAACTACAGCAACTCTTATAAAGGGAGATATTTAGTTGGCTGGCTTACAGTGCAGAAGTTCAGTCTACTATCATCATGGTAGGACATGGTGGCATGCATGTATACATGGTACTAGAGAGGTAGCTGAGAGTTGTACATCTTGCACAGACAATAGGAAGTGGTCTGAAATACTGGGCATGGCTTGAGCACATAGGAGACCTCAAAGCTCACCTCCATCATGATACACTTTCTCCAACAGGCCATATCCACTCCAACAAGGCCATACCCCATACTTCCAATAGTACCACTCCCTATGAGCTTACAAGGACCTCATTACATTCAAACTACCACAGTCATATGGTTATTACTGCTCACTCTTATGCAGATCTGAAATGAAAAGGAGTGTGCTGAGCAAGGAAAAATAGAAAATGTACACTTGAGCAGAAAAGGTGCACTGGAAAGCAAAATGGAGTTAAATTCTGTGTTGGAGGAGATAAACAGATTAAAGAAAAACCTTATATTAAATGTAATAAAGGAAGTGGTTCTAGAAGTATAAAAAGGAGTGGGTAGGCAGTACAGAATTTCAGGTTTGCCTGTCATTAAGTAATGGCTGAAGGATGTTTATGTAAAGGATTTATGATAAGCAATTACAATCAATATGCTTACCCAGTAACAGGCTTTCTAGACACTATCCTAAGCACACCTTAGTTCTGTGAACTCAAGAGTTTCGAAGACAAGGGTCCCAGGCACCTTTATTCTTTGGAAGGTGATTAGGAGGTAACCATAGGGGAGCTGGAGGGATGGCTCAGCAGTTAAGAGCATTTGTTTGTCTTGTAAAGGGCCTGCATTCAGGTCACAAAACCCACCTCCATCTATAACTCAAGTTCTAAAGAACTCGATGCTCTCTTCTGAACTCCATAGGCACCTGGCACATACATGGTACAAATACATATATACAGGCAAAACACTCATGCACATAAAATTAAATAAATTTAATAAAAATCATTTAAAAGAAGCTAGAGAGTGGACAGTATTATTAGTAGCCCACAAGCCAACGGGTGACACCAGGTTGGTGCAGACCATACTTCAGTGTTCCCATTGTTACAGCTGGACAAGGTGTAGTAGGTGTCCCCAGGTTCAAACAAGTCATTACTCAATTTCCAGAAAGGTTTAAACAGAATAGGTCCTAAATAGGCTAGAGATAATATTTTAACAAGTCGTGGCATAGAGGCAAGCCATGGTGGTCATTAGCTGCCTGAGGCAGGCATTAGATATTTAACATGGAATTGTTAAGACACAAAAGACACAAATTATTAAGACACAATGAATTATTTCCCCAGTAGGATCTGTGAGCTATCCTCAAAGCCATGTAGCTTCTTCCTCATATCTGTGGTTTGGGGGTTTGCTGATTAAATATAGGTAGGTCTGACCCTCAGTAGACTCGGGGTGGAGGTTTAAATACTTAGACATAACATTGGTTAATTGAATTATAAAAAGTACTAGATACTCATCTGGGTCTTTTGTGATGCCCTTAACTTTTCAGAGTTAATACCTTTATGCACCTCTCTGACAATGCCAGCAGTAATCAGGAGACCAAACAGTACACATTTTAGCAATCATTGTCTCTTTCTTGATAAGCACATTCAGAATTTTGTGTATATATAGACACAGCTGCCTCTAGATGGTCAGTTCATCTGCCAGCTGTTTTTTTTATGTCAACTTGACATAGGCTAGAGTCATCAGAGAGGAGGGAACCTCAATTAAGAAATGCTTCCATAAGACTATATTGTAGGGAAGTCTGTAGGGAAACTTATTTTTCTTTTCTTTTCTTTTTTTGAGACAGGGTTTCTCTGTGTAGTTTTGCTGCCTGTTCTGGATCTTGCTTTGTAGACCAGGCTGGCCTTGAACTCACAGAGATCCTCCTGGCCCTGCCTCCTGAGTGCTGGGATTAAAGGCATGCGCCACCACGGGCCAGCTGAGAATTTTCTTAATTAGTGATTGATGGGGGATGTACCAGCCCACTGTGGGTGGTTCCATCCCTAGGCTGGTGGTCCTGGGTTCTATAAGAAAGTAGGATGAGCAAGCCATTAAGAAGTACCCCCCATGATCTCTGCATCAGTCCCTTCCTCTAGGCTTCTGCCCTGTTTGAGTTCCTGTTCTGATTTCCCTCAATGATGGACTGTTAACTGGAAGTATAAGTAAAATAAACCCTTTTCTCCATAAGTTTCTTTGGGACATGTTGTTTAACCACAGCAATAGAAATTCTAACAAAGATAGTAGGGTCTGTGACTATGGGGATAGTCAACATGGGGCTCAACCACCTTGAAGATAATTCATAAACAGAGTTTGAGTATAGAAGATAGTGACATAAACATCCTGTCCCATCAAGCTTGCAGGGCATGGGTGAGTGAAGGAATTGTCTGAGATGATGAGATAGATTCCCTGAAAATGAGCCTAGTTTGGCCTCTATTGGAACCATACAAACATGGAAAAGCAGTAGTGCAAGTGAATACCTTACATTCAGCTACTTCCTTTAGTGAGAGAGTAGCTCTGACCACATAGAAGGAGAAGAGATCTTAGAATAAGAGCTGAGGGGAGGGCTGAAGGATGGCAGGCTGAAGAAAAGAGGGATGGTCTTGGGACATGAGTAGAGCTGATGGGCTCTGAGGAGGGAAATGAAGGGTTGGTGGGCTGAAGGGACAGTTCAGAGGATGAGAACAGCACAGGAGTATTCCCCACTCCATCATTTGTGGCAGCTGCAGGCCTTAGTGGGGGAGGAGTAGGGAGTAAGACCAAGATTTAAATTGAAAGGTGGATCTTCAAAAGGAAAGAGATGGCATGGAAGAGAGTATTATTCCAAAGGGGGAGCAGTATAGACTGAGAGGGGATAGGTAAGAAGACAGAAGCTTATACATAGAATACTCTCTAAACCTTGTCATTTGGGGTTATGAAGTTATCATGCTATCTGAGAAATTGGAAGCCAAACATGCCATTTTCAAACAGCAACAGTCATTCATTACCCAATTAATACATGAGCCAGGCCAAGTTACAATTGAAAATCAGTTTACCTAGTCAGATTTCACCCCATGAGACACAGTTTATGGAGGTTGAGCACCCTCAAGGTGGAGTGTACAGGCATTTTTGGAAATTTGGGAAGCCATTGTTTTGAGGAGATCCTGAACTGTCCAGAGTGACTTCATTTTGTCTGGATTTACCTCAATCCATATTACGTAGTTCACTCTTCTGCTAGACAGTAGGGCTGAGCACTTCCTGCTGAGCAGAGCGTCACTCCTGAAGCCTCAACTGCAGTTGCTGGAGGTCCATTGTTTTACAATATAAAACAAATTGTTTCAATCACATTGACTGTAAAACTACATTATATTTACTTATTTCCACCCAATCCAGACAACCAAATGAGTTTGAGAGAAGGAGAAAGAGAAGAGCATTATAGGCAAATAGGAAACAATGTAAATATGTATTTAGTATTCTTACGCATGCAACAAAGAAAGTCAAATTACTACTCTGTCATGGGATAGTCTGATAGAAGCCACTGGTTGTGAAGTGTAGTGTTATGTCTTGTTTCTATCCTTTAAATAGATTAAACTATTTATGTGTGGATGGGGTCTACAAATGTTGCAGCTCACATGTGGTTTCAGAGAATTGAGGGAGGGTTCTCTGCTTCAGCCATGTAAGTTCAAGAGATTGAATCCAGGTGTTGAAGCTTGACAGTGAACGCCTTTCCCTACTGTGCTATCTCCCCAGCCTTGGTTTCTATATTTTTAACAGATTTCAGCACCCAATTTTCAATAAGTTGAAGCTTGAAATGTGTTTAAATCCATTTATTCAATAGTGTAGTGTATAAAATAACATACACATATTTGTCTTTACAGAGTTAAGTCACATGTTCTGTTCTACACAGACATTTCTACAATACATTCTAACAACTAAACTGATATCCACATCCACACTGTTTATAAAAACATTATTAATTTGCTAAAATGTCTGTAATTTAGGAGTTATTTTCCATTGAGTCTAGCTTTGAAAGGAAAATATTTCAAAATTCAGTACATATTTGCATACATGTAAATAAGTATGTCTCATTAAAGTCCAGAAATTTAGAGAGGAGAGCAGGAGTGAAATATTGAGTTGTATAGAGGGATGGATAATGGGGATAAAGGACATGTGGACATGAAAGAGGAAGAGTCTGAGGTATGTTGAGGCTAACAAGTGAGAGTAGAGGTATTAGGAAATGAGAGAAATGGAAGAAAGAACTACAAAAAATACACTTTATTCAGAACTACTATCATTGATTAGAACATGGGACTGAAACTGGTCAGGCAGGGATGAAAAGCCAAAGCAGGTGTTCTTGGAATCTCTATGTTGTTGTCCAGTCATGCTAGAAGGTGAGTTAGGGCTCTTGTTTTCTTTGTTACTGCCTGAATGAACATCGCTGCCTAAATGTTATTCCTGGCAGTGTTGGTAGAAACTGAGAGGAGACATCTGTTAGAGGCAGCTCTCTGCTCCTAGTTCCCTCCTCTACTAGTACCTCACCAAGTTTCTGCTGTATGTCCTTTAAAATGGTTCTAGGCCAGAAGCTCATGGGAACTATATTACCCTGGACAACTTCCTACTATATGGGAGCTGTGCTCTCTTTCTCTGTCTTCCTAGCTTAAGTTCCCACCTGTCAATGCAAAAACCACAACTCTCACCTTAAAGGGAAAAAGAAGTAGATTATTCTAGAGCCCTTTTGAGTGACCATAGCCCCTGGAATAACAAATTTAAGTTACCCTAGAGTCCATGTTCCAACATGGAAGCAGTGTTATGACATTTTTATAATTTTGCAGAACAGAGAAAGCCACAAAGCAAGGCAAGTTTATAATACATTTGGGTACATCTGAGAGGTAAGTAAAGTGAGATGGAGTAAATGTTTCTATCAGTCCATGATCCTCTATGAGCTTCTAGATGGGCAGAAGCAAGTGATCTGCTAAGTTAATAGACTCTAAAAATTTGTGGCTCTTAATAAGTCACAGGATTTTGGTTCTGACATAAAGGTGGGCAATGGGTGGCTCTTTCCAAGGGCTAAGAAGCAGTCCAAAATAAGGCAATGAGCCTTTGGATCTGCAACATTCAAATCTCTCCATAGACCGAAACTCTAATAGTCCATCAATCTCTGCAAACATATTCTTTTAAGGATTTTCATTCACACACTTATTGACCTATATGTGGAGACCCACAGAGGTTCCCTAATGAGAACTTACTCAGGGTCTGAGAATCTGAGCTTGCTTTACCCAGTAGGGCTGCATAAAGGGATGACTTAATGACAGGGGTAGTTATCAAGTGTTTGAAAGGGTCTACACTTGGCTGTGCAGTGTGCTTTGATCTAGCAAGGGGGAGGTCTTTTGCCCTGCCTCTTGGCATTGCTATAAAAAGTCTATTTGAATAAATGGAAAAGGCAATTGGGTATTGACCCAGGTTCTCTCAAAGCTGTCCTGTGTTTCTATCTTTCTCCTCTTTGCTATCTTTCTATCTAATATTTTCTTATCCCTTTCTCCTCTTCATAAGAACCCTTGAAAAAGTGGGAGCTGGCCTCCCACAACTATAGTAAATTTCTCCCTAATTTTCACTATCTGTGGTTTGTGAATTTTATTCTTTGAATTTATGAATCAAGAACTCTAAAGTCATGCACTTGGTAAAAGTTTGGTGTGGCTATAAGCAACTTGCACCCTAATCTCTGAGTCATACTCACCCAAGAGCCAAGAAATGCTTCATTGCTTTCAAAGATGCCCAAATATTCCTATGTTGCCATGCGAGAATTTTTCTTTCTTTTGAAGGTAGCTAGCCCACCAAGGGCCAATATTCCATCAGTGTAAATAATTAAAAAAATTTTAATCTTTCCCATTTGCAACTTTTATGCAAATATTTTACTGTTTGAGACTATGTTTCTTCCTTCCCCTTCTTCCTTGCAAACCCTCTCATATACTCTTTCTTTAATAAACTTCCCTACTTTGTAAAATATTTTGTCCACACAAGTCATTCTGACCTCATTCCTAGAACATAAATATCTCACCCATGCAAAGAAGGACCTAGAGAAGTAGCACGGGGACAAGAAAATTTTGTACACAGACCTAGTTATGAAATGCTGTGGAGCATGGCAAAGTACTCCTTGCTGGTCAGAATGTTCTAGAGATTGTTAGAGAGTAGATGAGTAACAGTGTACAGGAAACTTCATCCTTGTGAGTGGAGAGTTGCACTTTTGAAAGTCTTGCATCTCAATTTAGATGCAAGAAATCTCCTCCCTGTACTGGACCTGTCTCAAGTGAATTTACCAGGCTGGGATGACTCCCCAGGGGAGACCTTGCCTTGGAGGAGGTAGAAATGGGGGGGTGGGTTGGGGAGGAAGACTTGGGGGTGGAGGAGGAAGGACAGGGGAATCTGTGGCTGATATGTAAAATTAAATTAATTATAAAATAAAAATATTTAAAGAAAAAAAAGGAATCTCCTCCTTAAGGGTAGGGTACTGAACTCTACAGAGGCGAGTGGAGAATAATCAGGCACAATTGAATGCTAAGAAAAAGGAAAGAAACAACTTTCCCCAGAACTGAGACAGAATCAAGTCCTTTGCCCACCCCAGGATTTCCCCCACTCCCTTCAACATACCTTCCCTGACCAGACTAAGGAGAGATTGAATAATGCAAATGCACTTCCAAAACCAAAGTTTGACTCCCTATTTTCTGTTTTTGAACATGAGACTCTTCTTCCTTTTCCTATCTACTGGGGTCCCTCATCAGAGGATATTTTGAGTCAGGGTTTGGGAAAGAGAGAGAAAAACCAACATCAATATGGTCTGCTGAGGCTCAACACTGTCTTAGACCATAGGGCCCCAGGCAGTTGCTCTTCTAACTGCATAGAAGTAACATATTAGGCTAGTAAGCTTTGAAATAAGGATTAACTTTAACTATTTTAACAAGTGGTTTCTCAAGGGCTCCAACTCCAGCTGACAGGGAAGGACAGAGGTCTACCTGAGCTCAGCCCACACCTCAAGTTCCCAGGCGCTGATGGGACAGGGAAGCAAAGGTCAGTTGTCACTTGCCAGTTTCTGTGTTCCCAGGGCACAAGTGACACCTATGGTCTTGAGTCCCTCCTCCCCATTTCTCCCACTTCCTTCATGAGTCCCCTTTCCCACAACAGTTTGAGCTGAAGGGACGTCAAAATGGTTCAAATGGCGTTGCTTGGCATTCACAGTTACAATTAGTGTGGAAAGACACATGGCTTCATCTTTCTTAGGTTGATACCACTGAATTCCTTCTTGCTCTCTCCAGTTCCTTTCCTTTGCAAATGGGTGCCTACATCTCTGGGCCACATGTACTGACTCATCCTATATCCATGCTAACTAAGGTGACTTTAAAAAAATTGTGGGGTGCAGAGAACTGTCTATATTTAATCTTTGAGATGTGTAAATTGCACAGAGATTTGTACCCTCATGGGAAATGGACTCATTTTACTTGGGGTTGAGCTCACCTCAAGTAGAAACTAAACATTTTGTCCTCTTGCCACCTTGCTAGTGAAGTCATCAAGATGGCAGTAGTGATGTGACTTCATCACCTTTTTGGTGACTGGAACCCCATGGCATAAACTTCAATGGCAGAACACATAAAATATCCTGGTATCTTCGATCCTTAAAAGGATCCATGGACCCTTAGAATTTCCTGCACCATAGGCATTCAGCCACAGTTCTCAATTCTTCCCAATTTTTGGTGTTTTGTTTTCACCCAATGCCTAATGGATCATGGAAACTGGGGACCCAGAAGAGACACCAACAAACTATTGCCATGTAATAAGATTCATACATTTTTATAATAGACTAAATAGATAATGCCAGACCTCTATGGTGTGGAATTTTCTTTTCTTTAAATTCTAACACATTGGTTTACACACATGATATATTTACTGATTACTACAGGGACTGAAGAGTTGTCCTAACTGTGTGCTTCAAGCACTTGCCTGCTAGCAATAGGGGCTGACACTTTGAGATGGCCAGACCTAGGAAGCTCATTGAAATTACAACAGCCCAGAGCTGGGTCTTTGGAAAGCATGAATCCCCACCTAAATCCAGAGGACAGATTGCCATGTCCTTGACAAACTTCTGCAAGGAGTCAGTTACCACAGGTGACTTCAAAGAAGAATGAGCATGCTTCAGTGGGAGGCTGGAGATGCTGACTTTTCTCAATACTCACAAGTTTGTCTTCATTTTCAATTGCTGTGACATAAAGAGGCTAAGGAAAAAACATTCAGATGTCATTTATTTCCAAGGTCTTGTAGATGCTATCATTTTCTACAGGGCTTGCCTGAGAACCTTATAAAAGCCTCATAATTTCAAGATATGTACACAGCTAATAGTAATTTATTGCATTATTCTATCATATTAGCTAGGGTTTTCTAAGGGAATAGAATGGATACAATCAATACATATCTATAAAAAGAGATTTATTACAGTGGCTTATAAGTTGTGGTCCAGTTAGTTTACCAATGGCTGTCTCCAAATAAGAAGGTCCAAGAATCCAGTAGTTGTTCAGTCCATGATGTTGGATATCCCAGAAGCACCAATTGGTGCTGGGGTCCTAGAAGATTTCTAGAGAGCTGCTACTCATCAGTCAATGCTGTATTCTAGTAGGTTCTAAAACCAGTGATTGTACTGGCTGGTTTTGTGTGTCAACTTGACCCAAGCTAGAGTCATCAGAAGAAGGAGCCTCCATTGAGGAAATGCCTCAATGAGATCCAGCTGTAAGGCATTTCTCATTTAGTGATTAATAAGTGAGGGCCCAGCCAATGGTGGGTGGTGCCATCCCTGGGCTGTTGGTCCTGGGTTCTATAGGAAGGTGTGCTGAGCAAACAATGGGAAGCAAGCCAGTAAACAGCTCCCCTCTATATCCTCTGTATCAGTTCTTGCCTCCGAGATCCTGCCCTGTTTGAATTTCTGTTCTGACTTCCTTCAGTGATGAACAGCAATGCTGAAGTGTAAGCTTGATAAACTCTTCCATCTCCAACTTGCTTTTTGGTTATGGTGTTTTGTTGCAGCAATAGAAATCCTAACTAAGACAGTGATGGGATGTTATGTAACAGGGTTGATAAAGTTGCCAGTGAGAATGAGAACAAGAAAGCCAAAAGCAAAAGCTTCCTTTTTCTGTGTCCTTTTATGTGGTGTGGCCCAAGTTTAGGGTGGGTTTTCCCCCTTCCAATGATCCAATCAAGATTAGCTATCACACCTCTGTATGCTGTTTAGATTCAACTTTCTTGTATTAAGGTGACAACTTCCATCTACATGACAACAGCTTTTCATGCTTACAGAAATTCTTCACAACTAGGTTTGTTGACTACTGATGTGTCTTCATAGATGGAGGGTGTGGACATGGATATTGGGACCCTCATCATAGTATCCACCCTCTTCTCCAAGCCGCCCATTGTTTATAGTTATGCCCTAATTCCATGTGGCTTCGATGAGCTAGAATATATAGGCTAAGGGAAGCTGAAAGGATGCACCATCCATACAGCAATGGAAAAGAGGCCATTCTTGCTGGGTGTAAACTTTGAAGTGTGACTGCCTTTGACTCACTAACATATTTCTGTCAATTCCTTCTCACCTATGTTCTACAATTATGCTCAATAGTCTCATTTCTTCTGTGGGTGTACTTCAGTAAAAGAAATTTTGTTTTTATCATTAGGAGTCTATCAAGAGGGCATAAATACTGTTTAGTCCATCCTTAGGGAATTTTTTTTCACAATGGTTGTTAAAAAAATTTAGTGTTCCTACATCTTATCATATTAAGAGAGAAAACCAGTATTTATGTAAATAAGAAATTGTGTATGTTTAAGACAGATGAATATTGTTCCACAATAGAAAAGAAAGCTGACAAACTTCAACAAATTCCAAATTTCTGAGGGAATTAGGTGAAGTATATAGAAGATGAAACTTTATCTATATGATTTTAAAATGTTTGAGGGTAAAGTTCATTATACAGATGTCAAACCTCTGCTTAAGTCCATGGAGTTATTGTTCTGCTCTTCAAAACATAACTATTGGCTTAAATAACAAAACTGTATGTCCAACTGATGTTTATTTTAATGTTTTCTTTTCTCTCAAGCTTAAGCTAAATTCTATGCAGTAGTTAAAAACATTAGAGTGGTACAACTGACTTTCTGGGTGTTCAATTGCCATACTTTGAGGTCTACTATGAGTTATTCAAATGTATTAAAAGGGAGTAAATTTTATTCACAATCTTCATGTCAACAAGGTCAACAAGGTCTCAGTAGACAGTAGAGCATGTCTGAAAATGTACCTGCAGGGAATCATTTGCTTCCTCATTTAGGAATGCTATGGAGATTCCATCTGGGGAATTCTAACCAGTGTCCTGTCTAAAAGCAACAGTGAGCACCGGGAAAAATTTATTTAGATGCTTCCAAGTAAAGCCACAGTCAAGCAAGACCTTTGATTTAACATCATGAAGATGAAACAACTATTAAAGGGTGCCTAGAGGAGTCAGAGATTCCTTTCAAACCAAAGTGAACCATGATGACCTAATCATCAACTGCCCTTGGCAGTACCAAAAACAAAGCAAAAAGATTAAATTTGACCATCCGAATTATAATTAACACTCAACAGGAAAGTATAACCAAAGTATAAAATGATTAACATGTTTCTTTAATAGTTCAAGGGATCAAAAACCTCCTTAGACATTGGACTGAAATGCAGATGAGATATTGCTGGGTGAAAACTTTGAAGTGTGACTGCCTTTGACTCACTAACATATTTCTGTCAATTCCTTCTCACCTATGTTCTACAATTATGCTCAATAGTCTCACTTCTTCTGTGATTTCTTCTGTGACATACAGTTTTGTTATTTAAGCCAACAGTTATGTTTTGAAGAGCAGACTAAACACTCCATTTCTCACTAGTGATTTTTTATAAGTGACACCTAGATATAATGCTACAGTCCTTGAGTCTATTCAAGACAGACAAATCTAAAGCAGAAAGAGGCCCACTATTGTTTTTGCCTAAAATTTAAATGATGTATGAATTTAATTTCTCTCCATAGTAAGAAGCCACCTGCGAGTAACATCACATTGTGATTTTATCAACTCCAAAATCTATTAAAGTGCCAGAAAGAAAATCCTGGGTTCAACTCTCTAGAGACTTAAAGTAGAGTCCCAACGTGGTGGTGGTGGTAAGTGACCAAGGCAATGCCACCTCGTTCTGACTTCATTTTGCATCTTCTTGAACTGTTCTCATTCCTCTACCACCACCACCCAAAAGTCACATCTGCCTTAACAACACGTTTGAGATTTTCATGACCCTAATCATGCTTCAAATGTATTAACTAAAATAATATTTATAAAAACTTAACATAAACTAACTGAAGAAGGAATAATAAAAAAATTGTCATGTTATGTCCAAAATAATTATTGCACTCTGTCAAAAATGAATGTTTCAAGGTTACGCTGATTGTCATCTAACATGTGAATAGACTTATAAATGTTTAATTGTCTATGTCCTTCTCTAATGAACTATTACAGTTGGGAGGAGGAGCCACTAGGTGAATGTACTTCTGAGTATATTGAGAGATGTTAGTGAGCATTGATTTGGACATTTAAAGATATTCTGCATTCTGGCTTTTCCTGGTTCCCTGTCTAAGGCCTGAAATGCTAATAACTCCTGCCTTTCCTCCTTCTTCCCACCTCTTTCCAGGCACTGGTCAAGGACTTCTTTTCTCCTACTTATGGTCATTATACAAATGGAACTTACTGATGCGTGTCTGGGGGCTTTTAGACTGACTGGAAGGGTATCACAGACTGCCCCATATGACACTTTTGTTCAGCTGGAAAAAGCCAAATTGATCAGTACCCAAATTCTATAATGGCACCTAGAGTCATATTTTCAGGGGAGATGGGTGATAAAAACAGGAGGTAAAATTTGATTAGGTGGTTTCAGTTAAAAAGATCCCTAAATAAAAGTAACCAGTTTCTTTCTTAGCTATAATTCAGACAAGTCCTTGAGACTGTTTGCCGCCTTATTCTTGCCAGAGGCCAGGGATGCCAGAAGTATTTTGGAGTTTCCAGTCTCTGGCCTTATTCATAAATGATTAGAGCATATGTCTTTAAAGCAGAATAATTAAAGTAGCATTGAAAACCCCTTTAAGTTAAGAGAGGAGATAAGATATTCTCTCTGGCTTTGTTTATGATATAACATCTCAGTTGGTCTAAGTCAGTCACCTGGCATAGAGACCACCCATAGGAAGGCAGGTTCACTTGAACCAATACTAAAGAAATAGAATAATTAGCCCTCAGCTCCCATCCTGCCCCCCCTGACTTCCCTTCTGGACAAGAGGTGAGTGTATGGGCTCAGCCTAGATCCCATCCCTGGGCACCAGTTACTCCAGGGAAGGCCTGACCAACTTGGCCCCAGGTTCTGGCCACTGGGCAGGTTCCCTTGTAGCCCTACCAGGAAGGCTCCCCTTCTCCAAGATCCCCTGCAGACCCTGCAATCTCCACGCCCTGCCCTCATGCCCATCTGCCCGAGACCCCAGCCACTTCCTGAGACTTAGAGACTGGCCCCCAGCTACCATCCTGCCCCAGACTTCCCTTCTGGACAAGAGAGAGAGAGCTGCCATCCTGCCCGGGACTTCCTGTCTGGACAAGAGCTCCCATTCTGCCCTGAAGATCCCATTTGGACAAGAGAGCTCCCATCTGGACAAGAGAGAGAGACTTCCTGAATCTGTCAGCTCTGTCTGAAACAAGTGCGCTGATAAGACCAAGAACAAACCACAAGGAGATGGGCAGACATCAAGGCAGAAGTACATACAACAAAATGAAGAGCAATACAGCATCACCAGAACCTAGCCCTCCTCCAACATCTAGACCTGAACATCAAAAATTGGAAGAAGCAGAAGAAAACAGCCTTATGAATAACATCAGGAAGAAGGTAGAGGCTTATATAAGAGGGAAAGACAAAAAATGGGAAGAACGCTATAAAAAACTAGAGGAAAGGACAAATAAAGTAGAAGAAAACAATAAAGTCCTGGAAGAAAACAATAAAGCACTGAAAGAAAATCAGGAAAAAGCAATGAAATAAATGAAGGAAACAGTCCAACTCCTGAAAAAGGAAATAGAAAAAATGAAGAAGACACAGAGGGAATGCTGGAAATAGAAAATCTGAGTAAACGATCAGGAACTTCAGATGCAAGTATAACCAACAGAATGCAAGAGATGGAAGAGAGGATCTCTGGCATTGAAGATACGGTAGAAGAAATAGATTCATCATTCAAAGAAAACACTAAAGCCAACAAAGCCATGACCCAAAATGTCCAAGAAATTTGGGACACCATGAAAAGACCAAACCTACGAATTATAGGGATAGAAGAAGGTGAAGAATACCAACTCAAAGGCACAGAAAATATATTCAACAAAATTATAGAAGAAAACTTTCCCAACTTAAAGAAGGAAATGCTTATGAAGATACAAGAAGCCTATAGAACACCAAACAGACTAGACACCCCAAAAAGTCCCCTTGCCACATAATAATTAAACAACTAAATGTACAGAATAAAAAAGAATATTAAGAGCAGCAAAGGAAAAAGACCAAGTGACTTACAAAGGCAAACCCATCAGAATAAAACCAAATTTCTCAATGGAGACTTTGAAAGCCAGAAGGACCTGGACAGATGCAATGTAGACACTAAGAGACCATGGATGCCAGGCTAGACTAAAATACCCAGTAAAACTTTCAATCATCATAGACAGAGTGAACAAGTCATTCCAAGACAAAGCCAGAATTAACCAAGACTTATTCACAAACCCAGCCCTACAGAAAGCACTAGAAGGAAAAATCCAAACTAAAGAAGTCAGATACACCCTCAAAAACACAGACAATAGATAAAGTCATGACAGTAAACCCCAAAGAAGAGAAGTACACACACACTACCACCAAATAAGAACAGGAACTAACAATCACTGCTAATTAATATCCCTTAATATCATGGACTTATTTCACCTATAAAAAGTCACAGGCTAACAGAAGGGATATGAAAGCAGGATCCATCTTTCTGCTGCATACAAGAAACACATCTCAAATTCAAAGATAGACACTACCTAAGAATAAAAGAATGGGAAGAGACTTTCCAATCAAACAGTCTTAAGAAACAAGTGAGTGTAGCCATCCTGATATCCAGCAAAATAGACTTCAAACTAAAATCAATCAAAAGAGATCAAGAAGGGCATTACGTACTCATCACAGGAAAGAGCCACCAAGATGAAGTTTCAATTCTGAACATTTATGCCCCAAACACAAGGGCACCCACATATGTAAAAGAAACATTACTAAAGGTTAAACCACATATAAAACCCCACACATTAATAGTGGGAGACCTCAACAACCCACTTTCACCACTGGACAGATCTCCCAAATCAAAACTTAACAGAGAAATAAAGGACTTAACTGATGTCATGACTCAAATGGACTTAATCGATATCTACAGAACATTCCATCCTAACAAAAAAGAATATACCTTATTCTCAGCACCCCATGGACCCTTTTCTAAAATCGACCACATACTTCGCCACAAAGCAAATCTCAACAGATACAAAACAATTGTAATAACCTCCTATGTTCTATCAGACCACCATGGTTTAAGGTTAGATTTCAACAACAAAAAAAAAACTACAGAAAACCTATAATCCCATGGAAACTGAATAATGCTCAACTGAATCACCAGTGGGTTAGGGAAGAAATAAAGAAAGAAATTAAAGACTTCCTAGAGATCAACGAAAATGAAGACACCACATACCCAAACTTATGGGACACTATGAAAGCAGTGCTAAGAGGGAAATTCATAACACTAAAGGCCCACATAAAGAAGTTGGAGAAATCTCACACTAGTGACTTAACAGCACACCTAAAAACTCTAGAACAAGAAGAAGCAAAGTCTCCCAGGAAGAATAGACGCCAGGAAATTATCAAAGTGAGAGGTGAAATCAATAAAACAGAAACAAAGAGAACAATACAAAAAATTAATGAAACCAAGAGTTGGTTCTTTGAGAAAATCAACAAGATAGACAAGCCCTTATCCAAACTAACCAAAAGACAGAGAGAGAGAGAGAGAGAGAGAGAGAGAGAGAGAGAGAGAGAGAGAGAGAGAGAATCGAAATCAACAAAATCAGAAATGAAAAGGGGGACATAACAACAGACATTGAGGAAATACAGAGAATCATCAGGTCATACTTCAAAAACATGTACTCCACAAAACTGGAAAATCTAAAAGAAATGGACAATTTTATGGATAGTTACCACATACTTAAGTTAAATCAAGAGCAGATAAATTATTTAAATAATCCAATAACCCCTAGGGAAATAGAAACAGGCATTTAAAGTCTCCCAACCAAAAAAATCTCAGGACCAGATGGTTTCAGTGCAGAATTATACCAGATCTTCAAAGAAGAGTTAATACCAATAGTCTCTAAATTGTTCCACATAATAGAAACAGAAGGAACATTACCAAACTCCTTCTATGAGGCTGCAATTACCTTGATTCCTAAACCAAACAAGGATACAACAAAGAAAGAGAACTACAGACCGATCTTCCTCATGAACATTGAAGCAAAAATACTCAATAAAATACTGGCAAACAGACTCCAAGAACACATCAAAACAATTATCAACCATGATCAAGTAGGCTTCATCCCAGGGATGCAAGGGTGGTTCAACATATGAAAGTCCGTCAATGTAATACACCATATAAACAAACTCAAAGAAAAAAAAAAACACATGATCATCTCACTAGATGCCCAAAAGGCATTTAACAAAATCCAACAACCCTTCATGATAAAGGTCTTGGAGAGATCAGGAATACAGGGAGCATACCTAAACATAATAAAGACAATTTTCAGCAAGTCAACAGCCAACATTAAATTAAGTGGAGAGAAATTCAAAGCAATTCCACTAAAATCAGGAATGAGGCAAGGCTGTCCACTCTCCCCATACTTATTCAATATAGTACTTGAAGTTCTAGCCAGAGCAATAAGACAACATAAGGAGATCAAGGGGATACAAATTGGAAAGGAAGAAGTCAAGCTTTCCCTATTTGCAGATGACATGATAGTATACTTGAGTGACCCCAAAGATTCCACCCAGGAACTGATAAAGCTTATAAACACCTTCAGCAACATAGCAAGATACAAGATCAACTCAAAAAAAAAATCAGTAGCCCTCCTATATACAATGGACAAAGAAGCTGAGAAGCAAATCAGAGATACATCACCCTTTACAATAGCCACAAATGACATAAAATACCTTGGGGTAGCACTAACCAAGCAAGTGAAGGACCTATATGACAAGAACTTCAAGTCCCTGAAAAAAGAAATTGAAGAAGATGTCAGAAAATGGAAAGATCTCCCGTGCTCATGGACAGGCAGGATTAAATTAGTTACAATGGCAATCTTACCAAAAGCAATCTACAGATTCAATGCAATCCCCATCAAAATACCAACATAATTCTTAACAGACTTGGAAAGAATAATACTCAACTTCATATGAAAAAACAAAAAACCCAGGATAGCCAAAAGAATCCTGTACAATAAAACAATTTCTGGAGGCATCACAATCCCTGACCTCAAGCTCTACAATAGAGCTACAGTAATAAAAACAGCTTGGTACTGGCATACAAATTGACATGTGTACCAATGGAATCCAATTGAAGACGCTGATATTAACCCGCACACCTATGAACATATAATTTTTGACAAAGAAGCCAAAAGTGTACAATGGAAAAAAGAAAGCATCTTCAACAAATGGTGCTGGCATAACTGGATATCAACATGTAGAAGGCTGCAAATAGATCCATATCTGTCACTGTGCACAAAACTTAAGTCCAAGTGGATCAAGGACCTCAACATAAATCCAGCTCCTCTGAACCTGCTAGAAGAGAAAGTAGGAAATAGTCTTGAACGCATTGGCATAGGAGATCACTTCCTAAATATATCACCAGTAGCACAGACACTGAGACAAACAATCAATCAATGGGACCTCTTGAAACTGAGAAGCTTTTGTAGAGCAAAGGATATGGTCAAAAAGGCAAAGTGACAGCCTACAGAATGGGAAAAATATACACCACCCCAACATCTGACAGAGGACTGATATCCAGAATATATAAGGAACTCAAGAAATTAGACATCAAAATGCCCAACAGTCCAATTAAGAAATGGGCTATAGAACTAAACAGAGAATTCTCAGCAGAGGAAATTCAAATGGCTGAAAGACATTTAAGGAATTGCTCAACATCCCTAATTATCAGGGAAATGCAAATCAAAACAACTCTGAGATACCACCTTATGCCTGTCAGAATGGCTAAGATAAAAAACACTGAAGACACCTTATGCTGGAGAGGATATGGAACAAGGCGAACTCTACTCCACTGCTGGTGGGAATGCAAGCTTGTACAACCACTTTGGAAATCAATATGGCGCTTTCTTAGAAAATTGGGAATCAATCTTCCTCAAGATCCAGCTATATCACACTTGGGCATATACCCAAGAAATGCTCAATCATATCACAAGAGGAGTTGCTCAGCTATGTTCATATCAGCATTGTTTGTAATAGCCAGAACCTGAAAACAACCTAGATGCCCTTCAACTGAAGAATGTACAAATAAAATATGGTACATATACACAATGGAGTACCACTCAGCAGAGAAAAAGTATGACATCATGAGGTTTGCAGGGAAATGGATGGATCTAGAAATAATCATCCTGAGTGAGGTAACCCAGACTCAGAAAGACAAATATGGTATTTACTCACTCATAGGAGGATACTAGAGGTGGAACAAGGATGACTGGACTGCTACTCACATCACCAGGGAGTCTACCTGGAAAACAGGACCTCAAGAAAGACACAGGCATCGCCCAATGATGGAGAAATGGATGAGATCTACATGATCAACCTGGACATGAGTCGGGGGAATGAAGGGTGAGGGTCAAGGGAAAGAGAGCTTGGGGGGGCAAGAGATCCCACCTGGATCAAGAACAGAGAGGGAGAACAAGGAATAGGAGACCATGGTAAATGAAGACCACATGAGAATAGGAAGAAGCAAAGTGCTAGAGAGGCCCACAAAAATCCACAAAGATACCCCCACAATAGACTGCTGGCAATGGTCGAGAGACAGCCCTAACTGACCTACTCTGGGGATGAGATGGCCAAACACCCTAATAGTCGTGCCAGAAACCCCATCCAACAACTGATGGATCTGGATGCAGAGATCTACGGCTAGGCCCCAGGTGGAGCTCAGGGAGTCCAATTAGCGAGAAAGAGGAGGGTTTATATGAGCAAGAATTGCTGAGACCAAGGTTGGATAAAGCACAGGGACAAATAGCCAAATGAATGGAAACACATGAACTATGAACCAGTGGCTGAGGGGCCCCCAACTGGATCAGACCCTCTGAATAGGTGAGATATTTGATTGGCTTGATCTGTTTGGGAGGCATCCAGGCAGTGGTACCGGGTCCTGTGCTCATTGCATGAGTTGCCTGTTTGAAACCTGGGGGTTATGCAGCGTTGCTAGGCTTGGTCTGGGAGGAGGGGACTGGACCTGCCTGAACTGAGTCTACCAGGTTGATCTCAGTCCTCAGGGGGAGGCTTTGCCCTGGAAGAGGTGGGAATGGGGGATGTGCTGGGGGAAAAGCGAGGGTGGCGGGAGGCGGGAGAACAAGGGAATCCATGGCTGATATGTAGAACTGAATTGTATTATAAAATAAAATAAAAACAATAATAATAAAAAAGAAACAGAATAATTAAATCCTTGTACTAGGGATTCAGAGGCTCATCAAGTCTACATAATTTCAAATCACTTATCATAACAATAATTTATTGTTAATAGAGACTTCAGGAGTCTGCATATATTGGCAGAGTTTGAAGGGAAAAAACAAAAATGTACAATAAAGTTGGGAATTTATGAGAATTGTTTTTCTATCAAGGTAGGGAGCTTACCAGGTGCCAATATTCTATAAATATCCCCTATTTATATAAATGAATTTAAATCTCTTTTACTGAAAAAAATTCAGACAATATATTCTTATCACAGTTTCTCCTCTTGCAACTCTCCCAGATCCACTACACTAACCAACCAACACAATTCCATAATCTTTCTTTCCCTCTTTGTAGAAAACAAACAGGCAAACAAAACACAATTTAAAAGAGAAAAAAAAAACATAAGAAATACACAAACAAAACCCATAAAAACAAAAAAAATGAGATCAAAATATATAAGCAAAAAATCTGTAAGACAAAATTCTCAAAGTAAGAAAATAGACAAAAAGTCTACAAAAATACTATTGAGTTCAATTTGCATTGCCCATCTACTTCTGGGCATGGGGCTTTCCCTTAAGTGTGGTGATACTCCATTGCAGGGTGGGGAGTGTAGCAGGAACCTTAAAAGTTCTTATTAATAAAATCAAACCCGAGGCGAATTATTGGGGGTCCATGCTGGTAGATTCAGAGAGACAGAACAAGTCACAGCTATCTCACCTCGCCGGATCCTCAGCTGGTCTTGTCTCCTCAGTCTGGAGGCCTCTGAGTCCTCATCCAGAATGGGTCTCAGCTGAATTACTGCTCAAAAGCCTGAATGCTTAACCAGCCAAAATCTTAACCAGCCAAATCCTAACCAGGCCAAAATGCCTAGTTTCTGGTTCTCACGCCTTATATACCTTTCTGTTTTTTACCACCACTCTCTGGGATTAAAGGTTGGCTTTCTGGGATTAAAGGCGTGTCACCATGCTTGGCTATTTCCAATGTGGCCTTGAACTCACAGAGATCCAGAGGGATTTCTATCTCTGGAATGCTAGGATTAAAGGTGTGAGTGCCACCATTTTCTAGCCTTTGTATCTAGTGGCTGTCTGTTCTCTGACCCCAGATGAGTTTATTAAGTTACACAATATTTTGGGGAACACAATACCACCACAGGGGGGACTTTTTTTCTTTGCAAGAGGTTATTAATTAGAGACAGCTACTTGGGTATGAGTAGAAGCTTCTGCTTACTCCCCGATCACAATGATCCTGGCTGCCTTGAAGTTGTATAGGCCCTAGAACTGATGCACATATGTATTCAAATCCTTTATTTTCTCCCAACTTGTAAAACTTTTATGTAAATCTTTTCAACTCCCTTACTTGGTAAAATTGTGTTTGTGCAGAGCCTCAAACACCACTCCTCATTCCTGGAACATGAGCGTCTGGAACAGTACAATCCTCCCTTAATTTCTTTGGAACGGGTTCTTTTCTAACCAACCATCAAATACTCTGAAACTAGACCCTAGGAAATGGGAAAAAGGCAGTCACCACTTTTGCTAGAAAAACAGAAACAGAGACCTCACTACTCCCAATGTTAGGAGTGCTATAAAAACCCGAAGCCAAACAACCACAACATATATGCAGAGCACCTGGTGCAAAACCATCTCAGGATCTTTTTCCTCCTACTGGGTTGCCTCATCCAGCCTTTATGTGAGAGCTTGTGCCTCATTTTATTGTAACTTGTCATGCTATGTTTGGTTGATATCCATGGGGACCTGCTCTTTTCTAAAGGGAAAGGGAGAAGTGAATCTGAGGTAGAGGGAAGAAAAAGAGGTAATTGACAGGAGTGGAAGGAGGAAAGGCTGTGGTCAGGATGTATTGTATGAGAGAAGAATAAATAAATAAGCCAATAAAAAAATGAGCTTCCTGTCCCAGTGTGCTTGCTAACTAGTTCATGGTTTTTGGGAGCACTTTTTGCAAAAAGAAATTGCAATGTTGAGTTACTTTTGGATTGTTTGTGTGTTCCTTTGTGCAAAACAGATTATTTGCCAAATGATAATAGTGATATCTATCACATTGTGATGAATCTATCATTTGACACAATTTGTTTATAACATGTGTAATTATTGGTCATTTCTGATCAGCAACCTCTAGTTTACTCAACATTCTTCTTGATGTCATGATGAGTTAATATGATGTCATAGAGAACCAGTATGTAAGTTCCTGACATAAAGATTTGTGTCCATGTGTATGCAAACGTCATTATTCTGAATATTTGTAGTCTTAGAATTACCCAAAAATGATAAAAAATGTTTGTTATTTCATGAAAGCCAAGTTTCTTGTAGAAGGATCTGTTGATAGGTGACAGGTGTATATCTCTCAAGCTCTCACACATGTACTTAGAAGCCAGTGAATATCAGTTTCAGGAATGTTTTGTTTGTTTGTTTGTTTGTTTTATTTTTGTTGTTTATAGATCCCAACCAACATTTCTCCTTCCTCCTCTCCTCCCAGTCCCCCTGCACTGCCTCTTCTCCATCCCCCATCCACTCCTCCTCCTCCCCTGTTTCTCTTCAGAAAAGGGCAGGCCTCACATGGATATCAGCCACCCATATTATATCAAGTAGCAGTGAGACTAGGCATCTCCTCTCCTATTAAGGTTGGACAAGGCAACCTGATAGGAGGAAACGGTCCCAAAAGCAGGCAACGGAGTCAGAGAAAGCCCCAGCTCCCACTATTAGGAGTCCCACAAGAAGACCAAGTTACACAACTGTATCATATGTGGAAAGGATCTAATTCAATCTCATGTGTGCTCCCTGGTTGTCCTTTCAGTCTCTGTGAGCCCCACGAGCCCAGGTTAGTTGGTTCTGTGGGTTTTCTTTTGGTGCCCTTGACCCAACTGTCTCCTACAACCATTCTTCCCCCTCTTACACAGGATTCCCTGAACTACTGTTTGGCTGTGGTTCTCTGCATCTGCTTCCATCAGTTGCTGGATGAAGCATCTCTGATGACAGTTGGACTAGGCACCAATTTATGAGTATAGCAGAATATCATTAGGAATCATCACATTGACTGATTTTTTTGCCAGCAATGTTTAGTTCATCCTAGGTCTAGGCTATCCTGGCTCTGGGTCCTAGCCATCAGTGGTGATCTCCCTCTCATGGTATGGGTCTCAAGCTGGGATAGTCACGGGTTAGTCACTCCCACAATTTCATTGACACTGTTAACCTGACATATCTTATAGGCAGGATAAATTGTAAGTCAAAGCCTTTGTGGCTGGCTTGATATCCCAATCCCTCCACTGGAAGTCTTCCTGGATACAAGAGATGGCAGATTCAGGCTCTATATCCCCTTTGCTGGAAGTCTTAGCTAGGATCACCCTCATAGATTGCCGGAACTTTACATTGCACTAGATTTCTAACTTGTCCCAAATATGTCTCCAGATTCCAGTTGTCTCCCCCAGTACTCTCTCCCTTCATTATCCTCCCACCTGGTCCCTCCTATTTATGTCCCCATCCCTCCAAAGAGATCCATCCCCACATCCAAAGGTAACATCTATTCTATTTCCCCTTCACAATAAGATTCATGTGTCCCCTTATTACTTAGCTTCTCTAGGTCTATGGATTGTAGCATGATTATCCTTTTTAGATAATAAATCCACATATGAGTGAGTACATGCCATGTTCATCATTTTGGGTCTGGATTTCCTCAGTCACGATGACTTGTTCTAGCTCCATCCATTGACCAGCAAATTTCATGATGTTAGTGTTTTTTCAACAGCTGAGTAATACACCATTGTGTAAATGTACCACATTTTCTTTATCCATTGTTTGGTTGAGGGACACCTAGGTTGTTTACAGTTTCTGCCTATTACATATAAAGCTGGTATGAACATAGTTGAGCAATTGTCCTGTGGTATGGTAGAGAGTCCCTTGTGTATATGCCCAGGAATGTTATGGCTGGATATTGAGGTAAATCAATTCCCAATTTTCTGAAAAACTGCCATATTGATTTCCATAGTGACAGTACAAATTTGCATTCCCACCAGCAGTGGAGGAGTGTTCCCCTTTCTCCACATCCTTTCCAACATAAGCTGTCATTTATGTTTTTGATCTTAGCAATTCTGACAGATATAAGAAGGAATCTCAGAGTTGTTTAAGTTATATTTACTTGATGGCTAAGGATGACGAATATTTCTTTGTTTCTCAGCCATTTGAGATTCTTCTGTTGAGAATTCTCTGTTTAAGTATGTAACACATTTTTAATTGGATTATTTGTTTTTTTGATAGTTTCTTGATTTCTATACATATTTTGGATATCAGCTTTTAGTCAGATGTGGGGTTGGTGAAGATCTTTTTCCATTCTTTTGGCTACTGTTTTGTCCTTTTGACAGTGTCTTTTGCCTTATAGAAGGTTGTCTGTTTCATGTGGTCTCATTTGTCAGTTGTTATCTTCCTGCCTGAAAAACTGGTGTTCTGTCTAGGAAGCTGTCTCCTGTGCCAATGTGTACAAGGCTATCCCCCAGTTTCTCTTCTATCAGCTTCAGTATATCTGGTTTTATGTTGAGGTCTTTGATCCACTTGGAGCCGAGTTTTGTGCAATGTGATAGACATGGATCTATTTGCATTCTTCTACATGCCAACATCCAGTTAGACCAGCAACATTTATTGAATATGCTTTCTTTTTTCCATTATATAATTTTGGCTTTTGGCTGAAAAATCAGTTGTCCATAGGTGCATAAATTTACATCTGGATTTGTTATTCAATTGCATTAATCAAACAGTCTGTTTTTATGCCAATACCATGTGATTTTTATTACTATAGCTCTATTGTAGAGTTTGAAATCAGGGATAGTAATATCTCTGGAACTTCTTTTATTGTACAGGATTGTTTTAGCTCTCCTGTTTTTGTTGTTTTTCCATATAAAGTTGAGGGTTGTTCTTTGAAGGTCTATAAAGAATTATGTCAGGATTTTCATGAGGATTGTGTTGAATGTATGGATGGCTTTTGCTAAGAAGGTCATTTTTACTGTATTAGTCCACTGATCCATGAACATGGGTGATCTTTCTATCTTCTAATGTCTTCTCCAATTTCTTTCTTCAAAGACTTGAAATTCTTGTCATATAGGTCATTCATTTGCTTGCTGAGATTTCCTCCAAGGTATTTTTATTATTTGTGGCTACTGCGAAGACTGTTGTTTCCCTGATTTCTTTCTCAACCCATTCATCTTTTGTATATGGCAAGGCTACTGATTTTTTCAGTTACTTTTGTATCCAACCATTTTGCTAAAGGTGTTTATGAGCTGTAAGAGTTTGCTGGTAGAATTTTGGGGTCACTTATTTATACTATCATATCATTTTCAAATAGCAATACTTTCAAATTTGTGTTCCTTTGATCTCCTTAAGTTGTCCTATTGCTCTAGATAGAACTTCAAGTACTATATTGAATAGACATGGAGAGAGTGGAAAGCCTTGTCTTGTCCCTGATTTTAGTGGAATTGCTTTAAGTTTCTCTCGATTTAATTTAATGTTGGCTATTGGTTAGCTGTATATTGCTTTTATTATATTTAGATATGTCCCTTATATCCCTGATATCTCTAAGACTTCTATCATGAAGGGGTGTTAGATTTTGTCAAAGACTTTTTCAGCATTTACTGAGATGATCATTTTTCCCTCTCAGTTTGTTTATATGGTGGATTACATTTACAGATTTTTATATGTTGAACCATCCCTACATCTCTTGATTATGATAGATGATCTTTTTGATGTGTGTTCAGATTCATGTTGTGAGTATTTTATTGAATATTTTGGCGTGTAGATTTGTAAGAGAAACTGGTCTATAATTCTCTTACTTTGTTGAAACTTTGTGTGGTTTGGTTATCAGTGGGATGGTGACCTCATAAAATGAATTTGGCCATTTTCCTTTTGTTTCCATTTTGTACAATAATTTGAGGAGTATTGGTATTAGCTCTTCATTGAATGTCTGATAGAATTCTGTACTATAAGCATCTGGGCCTGGCCTTTCTATGGTTGGGAGACTTTTAATGACCACTTCTATTTACTTAGGGGTTATAGGTATATTTAAATTGCTTATCTGATGTTGATTTAATTTTGGTAAGTGGTGTCTATCTAGAACTTTGTTCATTTCTTTTAGATTTTCCAATTTTGTGGAGTACAAGTTTTGTAAGTATGACCAATTAGTCTTTGAATTTCCTTGGTGTCTGTTGTTATGTCACCCATATTGTTTCTGATTTTGTTAAGTTGGATATTCTCTCTCTGTCTTTTTTTTTTTTTTGGTTTTTTTGAGACAGGGTTTCTCTGTGTAGCTTTGTGCCTTTCCTGGAGCTCACTTGGTAGCCCAGGCTGGCCTTGAACTCACAGAGATCCGCCTGGCTCTGCCTCCCGAGTGCTGGGATTAAAGGCGTGCACCACCACTGCCCGGCTTTCTCTCTGTCTTTTAGTTAGTTTGGATAAGGGTTTGTGTATCTTGTTGATTTTCTCAAAAAACAACTCTTTGTTTTATTGATTCTTTATATTGTTATATTTGTTTATATTTTATTGGTTTCAGACCTGAGTTTGATTATTTCTTGCAGTCTACTCCTCTAGGTGTATTTGCTTCTTTTTCTTTTAGAGCTTTCAGGTATGCTGTTAAGTCATTGGTATGAGATCTAATTTCTTCATGCTCTTAGCACCAATTCCATTGTGTCTCATAAGTTTGGATACAGTGTGCATTCATTTCTATTAAATTCTAGGAAGTCGCCTCCAAGGCTGCAACTGTTTCCTGAGATAGAACCCTCCAGCACCTGATTTGACTAAGAGGTGAGTCTTTATCCTCATACCCAAACACCCAAGCCCTAGGTTTGGGCCCAGGGGCACAAACCTATGCCCTCATACCACCACACATTGCAGTCCCAGTTGCAGGCCAGTTTGCAGACAGACCTCCTGCAGACAGGTCATACCAACACCATCCCACATCAGACCCTGTAACCCAAGTCCCACCTCCCCCAAATCCCACCCACCCTCAGAGACTACAACTGTTCCCTGAGACAGAGCCTGCCTAACCCCAATTAGACTAGGAGGTGAGTCTATATCCTCACACATGAACAACCCATCTCCTAGGCTTTGGGTCCAGGGACACAATCCTGTGCCCCTTACCAACAGCCATTGCAGTCCCAGTTTCAGGCCAGTTGGCAGGCAGACCTCCTGCAGAACAGTCAGACTACCACCATCTACCACTTGCGAAGACTGCAGCTACTCCCTGAGACAGAGTCTATCAGCACCAACTAGACCAAGAGCTCCCACTGGAACAAGAGTATTGACCAGACCAAGAGTGGCTCCCTCAGACATAGACATTGCTTGCACCAAGTGGAGAAAGAGATGGGCAGACGCCAGTGCAAAAATACAGTCAACAACATAAAAACCAATATGCCTCCGTCAGAATCTACATCAGCAAGACCTGAACACCCCAACACAAAAGAAACAGAAGAAATCGACCTTAAAAATGACGTTAAGAAGATATTAGAGATCTTAAAAGAGGAAATGAAAAATTCTCTTAAAGAAACTGAGGAAATTTCAAACAAAAATGGGAAGAAATCAGTGAATCCCTTAAAGAAAGCCAAGAGAAAGCAATTAAACGAGTGAGGAAAACAGTTCAAGATTTGAAAACTGAAATCAAGAAAATAAAGAAGACACAAACTGAGGGAATGCTGGAAGTGGAAAATCTGAGTAAACGAACAGGAACTACAGATGCAAGTATAACTAACAGAATGCAAGAGATGGAACAGCGGATCTCTGGCATTGAAGATATGGTAGAGGAAATAGATTCATCAGTCAAAGAAAACACTAAAGCCACCAAAGTCATGACTCAAAATATCCAGAAAATTTGGGACACCATGAAAAGACCAAACCTAAGAATAATGGGGATAGAAGAAGAAGAAGAAGAAGAAGAAGAAGAAGAAGAAGAAGAAGAAGAAGAAGAAGAAGAAGAAGACCAACTCAAGGGCACAGAAAATATATTCAACAAAATCATAGAAGAAAAATTTCCTAACCTAAAGCAAGAAATGCTATAAAGAGACAAGAAGGTTACAGAACACCAAATAGACTGGATTCAAAACAAAAGTCCCCTCTCAACATAATAATCAAACCACTAAACATACAGAATAAAGAAAAATATTAAGAGCTGCAAAGGAAAAAGGCCAAATAACATATAAAGGCAGACCCATAAGAATAACACCCGACTTCTCAATGGAGTCTCTAAAAGCTGGAAGGTCTTGGACAGATGTTATGCAGACACAAAGAGACCATGGATGCCAACTCAGACTATTACACCCAGAAAAACTCTCAATCAGCATAGATGGAGTAAATAAGTACTCCATGATAAAACCATATTTAAACAATATCTCTCCACAAATCCAGCCCTACAGAAAGCACTAGAAGGAAAAATCCAACCGAAGGAAGTTAGATACACCCATGAAAACACAGGCAATAGATAGTCCAACACCAACAAATACCAAAGAAGGGAAACATACAACACTGCCACCAAAACAAAACAAAACAACAAAAACAAAAACAAAACAAAACCACAAAACAAACAAAAAAAACCAACCAGGAATTAACAATCATTGGTCATTAATATCCATTAATATCAATGGTCTCAATTCACCTATAAAAAGACACAGGCTAACAGAATGGATAAGAAAACAAGATCCATCCTTCCGCTGCATACAAGAAACACATCTCAACTTCAAAGACAGACATTATCTCAGAATAAAAGTCTGGGAAAAGACTTTCTAATCAAATGGATTTAAGAAGCAAGCTGATGTAACTATACTAATATCTAATAAAATAGACTTCAAACTAAAATCAATGAAAAGGGATCGGGAAGGACATTACATATTTATCAAAGGGAAAATCCAACAAGATGAAGTCTCAATTCTGAATATTTATGCCCCAAATACAAAGACACCTACATTTGTAAAAGAAACATTACTAAAGATTAAATATCACATCAAACCCCATACACTAGTAGTGGGAGACTTCAACACCCCACTCTTACCAATGGACAGGTCTGCCAGACAGAAACTTAACAGAGAAATAAGAGCACTAACAGACATTATGACTCAAATAGACTTAATAGATATCTATAGAATATTCCACATTAACACAAAAGAATATACCTTCTTTGCAGCACCCTATGGTACCTTCTCCAAATTTGACCACATACTTGGTCACAAAGCAAATCTCAACAGATACAAAAATTGAAATAACCTCCAGTATCTTATCAGACCACCATGGCATAAAGTTAGATTTCAACAACAACAAAAATTACAGAAAGCCTGCAATCTCATGGAAACCAATTAATGCCCAATTGAATCAACAATAGGTAAAGGAAGAAATAAAGAAAGAAATTAAAGATTTCATAGAATTCAATGAAATTGAATGTACAACATACCCAAACTTATTGGACACAATGAAAGCAGTGCTAAGAAGAAAATTCATAGCTCTAAATGCTCACATAAAGAAGTTGCAGAAATCTCACACTAGTGACTTGACAGCACAGCTGAAAGAAAGCTCTAGAACAAGAAGAAGCAAACTCACCTAGGAGAAACAGATACCAGTAAATAGTCAAAGAGAGGGCTGAAATCAATAAAATAGAAACAAAGAGAACAATACAAAAAAATCAATGAAACAAAGAGTTGGTTCTTTGAATAAAATCAACAAGATAGACAAGTCCTTATCCAAATTAACCAAAAAGCACAGAGAGAGAGCATCCAAATTAACAAAATCAGAAATGAAAAGGGAGACATAACAACAGACAATGAGGAAATCCAAAGAATCATCAGGTCATACTTCAAAAACCTCTACTCTACAAAATTGGAAAATCTGAAATAAATGGACGATTTTCTGGATAGGTACCCCATACCAAAGTTAAATCAAGACCAGATAAACTATTTAAATAGACCAGTAACCCATAAGTAAATAGAATCAGTCATTAAAATCTCCCAACCAAAAAAAAGCCCAGGACCAGATGGTTTCAGCAAAGAATTGTACCAGATTTTCAAAGAAGAGCTAATACCAATACTCTTCAAATTGTTCCACACAATATAAACAGAAGGAACGTTACCAAATTCTTTTTACGAGGCTACAGTTACCCTGATAACCAAACCACACAAAGATGCAACAAAGAAAGAGAATTACACACCAATCTCCCTCATGAACATTGATGCAAAAATACTCAATAAAATACTGGCTAGCCAAATCCAGGAACACATCAAAAAATTATCCACCATGACCAAGTAGACTTCACTGCAGATACGCGTTGGTTCAACATATGAAAATCTGTCAACGTTATACACCGTATAAACAAACTGAAAGAAAAAAACCACATGATCATCTCATTGGATGCTGAAAAAGCCTTTGACAAAATCTAACACCCCTTCATGATAAAGGTTCTAGAGAGATCAGGAATACAAGGACCACACCTAAACATAATAAAGGTAATATACAGCAAGCCAACAGCCAACATCAAATTAAATGGAGAGAAACTCAAAGTGATTCCACTAAAATCAGGAACAAGAAAAGGCTGTCCACTATCTCCATATTATTCAATATAGTACTTGAAGTTCCAGCTAGAGCATTAAGACAACAAAAGGAGATCAAGGGGATACAAATAGGAAAGGAAGAAGTCAAATTTTCACCATTTGCAGACAAAATGATTGTATACATAAGTGACCCCAAAAATTCTACCAGGGACCTCCTACAGCTGATAAACTTCTTCAGTAAGATGACATGATACAAGATTAACTCAAAAAAATCAGTAGCCCTCCTATGTACAGATGATAAATGGGCTGAGAAAGAAACCAGAGATACATCACCCTTTATAATAGACACAAATAATATAAAATACCTTGGCCTAACTCTAACTAAGCAAGTGAAAGACTTGTATGATAAGAACTTTAAGTCTCTGAAGAAAGAAATTGAAGAAGATATCAGAAAATGGAAAGATCTCCCATGCTCATGGATAGGTAGAATTAACATAGTAAAAATGGGAATCTTACCAAAAGCAATCTACAGATTCGATGCAATCCCATCAAAATCCCAATACAATTCTTCACAGACTTGGAAAGAACAATACTTAACTTTATATGAAAAAAAAAAACCCTAGACAGCTAAAAGAATCCTGCATAATAAAGAAAACTCTGGAGGCATCATGAACCCTGACCTTAAGTTCTACTATAGAGCTATAGTAATAAAAACAGCTTGGTACTGGAATTGAAGTGAAGACCCTGAAATTAATCTGCACATGTATGAATACCACATTTTTGAGAAAGAAGCCAAAACTGTACCATGGAAAAAGAAAGCATCTTTAACAAATGGTGCTGGCATAACTGGATGTCAACATGCAGAAGATTGCAAATGGATCCATATCGTCGCCATGAGCAAAACTCAAATCCAAGTCGATCAAAGACCTCAACATAAATCCAGTTACACTGAACTTGATAGAAGAGAAAGTAGGAAGTAGTCTAGAAGGAATTGGCACAGGAGACCACTTCCTAAATATAACACCAGTAACACAGACACTGAGAGCAACAATTTAATAAATGGGGCCACCTGAAACTGAGAAACTTTTGTAGTGCAAAGGACACAGTAAATAATACAAAACAACAGCCTACAGAATGGGAAAAGACCTTTACCAACCCCACATCTGACAGAGGACTAATCTCCAAAATATATAAACAATTCAAAAAGGTAGACTTACAAATACTGAATAATCCAAATTACAAATGGGTTAGGGAGCTTAACAGAGAATTCCCAACAGAAGAATCTCAAATGGGAGAAAGACATTTAAGGAACTGCTCAAGATCCTTAGTCATCAGGGAAATGCAAATCAAAACAAATCTGAGATGCAATCTTACTCCTGTCAGAATAGCTAAGATCAAAAACGCTGAAGGCATTTTATGTTGGAGAGGATGTGGAGCAAGAGGAATACTCTTCCATTGTTGGTGGGAATGCAAACTTGTACAGCCACTCTGGAAATCAGTATGGTGGTTTCTCAGAAAATTGAGAATGTCTTCCTCAAGACCCAGCTATACCACTCTTGGGAATATACCCAAGGAATGCTCAATCTTACCACAAGCACACATGCTCAACTATGTTCATAGCAGCATTATTTGTAATAGCAAGAACCTGAAAACAACCTACATGCCCCTCAACTGAAGAATGGATTAAGAAATGTAGCACTCAATGGAGTACTACTCAGCAGTAAAAAAATGATATCATGAAATTTGCAGTCAAATGGATGGAGCTAGAAAATATCATCTTGAGTGAGGTAACCCAGATTCAGAAGGACAAACATAGTATGTACTCACTCAAAAGTGGATACTAGATATGAGGGAGGTGATGGCCAGACTGCACCCCACAGCTCCAGAGAGGCTAACAGGGAATGACCCTAGGAGGGACACATGGAAGACCCTGAGAAGGAGAAGTGGATGAGGTCTACATGAGTGGACTGGGTGTGTGGGGGTGGCAGAGGGCGAGGATTGGGAGATGAGAACATAGGGAAATGGGAGGATCAAGCTGGAGCAGGGACAGAGTGGGAAGGCAGGAAGGAAGATACCATGATATATGAGGAGACCATGGGAACAGGAAGCAGCAGGGTGCTGGGGAGACTCTCAGGAATCCACAAGGATAACCCCACTTTGGTCTGCTGTCAGTGGTCCAGAGGGTGCATGGACTGGTCTTCTCTGGTGACTGGTCTAACAAATACCCTAACTGTCATCATAGAGTCTTTGTCCAGTGACTGATGGAGGCAGATGCAGAGATCCACGACCAGGGTCCAGGCTGCGCTCCTGGAATCCAATCGATGAGAGAGAGAGAGAGAGAGAGAGAGAGAGAGAGAGAGAGAGAGAGAGAGAGAGAGAGAGAGAGAGAGAGAGAGAGAGAGAGAGAGAGAGAGAGAGAGAGAAGGGATTCTGCAGGCAGGGCACTTTGGAGATCATGATGGGAAGACATGCAGGGATGACCGGCCACACTAGTGGAAGCCCATGAACTGTGGACTGGTGGCTGTGGAACCCACATGGGTCTAGACTAGGCTCTCTGGATATGGAAGATAGTTGTTTGGCTTGTACTGTTTGGGGGGGCACCCAGGGAGGGGGATCGGGGTCCAACCCTGGTGCATGGGCAGGCTTCTGTGAATCTGGAGCCTGTGGTTTAAAGCCTTGTGCAGCCTTGGTGCAGTGGGAAGGGGCTTGGACCTGCCTAGGCTCAGTGTGCCTGGCTCTGCTGACTCCCCATGGGAGACCTTGACTTGGGGGATGTGGGGATGTGGAGTGGCTTGGGAGAGAGGGCTGTGGGGTGGGAGGAGGGAAGAATGGGGATCTGTGGGTGGTATGTAGAGTGAGTGGAAATTTTCATAATAAAGAAAAATAAAAAACCCCACAGATATCATTTGTTATACTAATTATTTTAATTAGCTTAGTGGATATTTATGTGCTTTTTGAATGAGATCATTTTCACACGGTCTTATTGCTTCTTGAATCACTTTATTTAATCATTCAGAAAAGTAGGAATAGCTCATAGATCATGAGAAAGGAAAGGAGAGGTAAGTCAGGAATTTGGTATGTGGTATGCTGACTTCACAGGAGTGGGGACAATTCATTCAGAAAGAAATGGTGATTTATATGTGATACTAATTCCATGGTCAAGAGGATATGATGTATAATTGTCATCCGGTTGTCCTCTGTAAAAACATGAAAGCAAAAATGAAAACATAGTTGAAAGGACAGGAAAGATTTCCTCCTTGAGAGTGCATGAACACAAAATTAAATATAACAATATAGAGTATAGAGAAGGGATTATACACAAACAGTTCCTTTCCTAGAAACCACAAGTATCTTATACTTTGGATTCCATAGGAGCATTGTCTACAGGAAATAATGACATTCTGTGGCCTCACATGAAAGTTGAGATTGAGAGGATTCAAAGAATACATAGAAAAGTTCTGCATGCTTGTAGCATATCTGTGGCAAATAATATTCCACAATCATAAATCAACTGAGATTTTTCAAATGACAAGATACATTTTCTTGATGTAATATTACACAATATGAATGTATTAGTAATTCTGAATAAGATAAAATTCCTTCATATTATTAAAAATATTCTATCCTTTACTTTTGTCACTAAGATGTTTAGTTTAAAAAGACAGATATTATGCTGTCCTGATTTTGTCTAATTTTGTGTTCATTATTTTCCTTTTTCACAGATTAATTTCTAATTGTTTATGTAATAAGCACAAATACATTCAAATATCAAGATGATTAAGCATGACTTCTGTTTCTACTCACCTACAGAAGGTCTTTACATGGGACAAGTATCTGTAAAAGAAAGGGAATGGGGTAAGGAGAGACAGAAATGTTATCATAAGAATATAAGAACAGCACCGGGCGGTGGTGGCGCACGCCTTTAATCCCAGCACTCGGGAGGCAGAGGCAGGCGGATCTCTGTGAGTTCGAGGCCAGCCTGGGCTACCAAGTGAGTTCCAGGAAAGGCGCAAAGCTACACAGAGAAACCCTGTCTCGAAAAACCAAAAAAAAAAAAAAAAAAAAAGAATATAAGAACAGCTCCCCAATGATTATTGCTTGAAATAGCAACTGAAAGATAGCATGTGACTAGATATAATCTGAATTAGGGGTCTGAGTGTGTGTGTGTGTATATATATATATATATATATATATATATATATATATATGCATACATAAATTTATGAATATATATCAACATACATATATACACATATATGTATCTATGCTATAGCCAAAAAAAAATTCATCGAGGTTACCTGTAGCCAGAACATCTTGAAGGTTTTCTGATGGAATGTTGTGTTTCTCAACATAAGCCTCAACTTTTCTATGTGCTTCTTCAGTCAAAGGCTCACCTTTTCCTACATTGCATGAATGACAATGTCAGAGACAAGTTGAGTAGAATTCTGCAGAATTTACATTGCTTCCTTAGTTTCCCAACATGGTATGAAACAGAAAATCTCAACTACTCCAAATTCATTTTTACTCGGTGGATCCAGACAATCAATAATAATTTTCCCCATGTTCCATTTAATGAAGTCTGAATGGTGGTATGATGTCACTTTCCAGTGTTTCATGATACATCAAAAGTAAAAACTCTTCTCTAGAGTATCCATGCATCTCAATCCTATCCACTTTTAAAAACATAAAACTAGAGAATCATGAATGCCTCTCAATGGAACTTTCACATTTCTCCCAAGTCTGTACTTCATATTTTAATTTCATACACTCTTGATCAAATGACACTCAAATGGCCTGAACTTTGGGAAAACAGTATTTGTTCCATTCTTTCCAGTGAGGAAACATGAAGATAAACTCTTCCAATAGCCTCCCCCATTGTCCCTACTTGTCAAGGGCCATGCTACTTGAATTACAATATAGTGTTAGAGTTGGTCCACACAAAAATAGGATTGTCATTTAGTGGACAGGAAGTTAGAAATCCCATGATACTGTATTTGGGAGTGAATCTGACTTAATCCTCTTTTGCAGAGTGATACTTTTGCTACAATTTCAGAGAATCCACTACCATTCTTACCAAGAATAAAAATCAAGTTTGTTTCTGTGCCGGCTCTATCCACATTCTTACTCTTAAAGACTGCATGCGTTGCTGTTAAATACGTAAGTTCATATTTGTTGTCACCTTCATCTGTAAAATGAAAATATTTAAAAACTCAGTCTCAGTCATTTTTCTACTTTATTTGATGCCACCTCTTTGCTAAATATTAATATTGACCCTGACTCTAGCAATCATCTCTGATTCACTATTATATGACACGTGTCCAAAGCTATTCTTGTAGTCATTCATTTTGCATATCCCATCATAATACAGTGACCAATCATGTCTTCTCTTCAAACTTGATAGGGAATCGTAAGTACAGACACTTTCTCTTTTCTCTGAATGCCTAGTGTCAAGACTTCTATTATGACCAGTCACTTGGTTATTCCTTTCCCTTTCAACCAGATCCCAAAGCCCATTTTTCCATTCACTGAAAGTATGAAACTATGGTGTTTTACCATGATACTTGGTGGGCAAATGTGTACATGTGCAAAAATAGATGGTACTAATTAGTAATATGCACAAGTTATCATCTTGTAAGATTAGTAATGGAAAAGATGTAAAGATGAACATTTTGCATATACCAGACATTCATGTTTTGTAGTCTGTCTGCCTGTGTGTTTATGGGTTTAAGTGTCTGTCTGTCTGTCTGTCTGCCTGTCTTTCTGTCTCTGTGTGTGTGTGTGTGGTTTTTTTTTTTTTGTGTGTGTGTGTGGTATTTCCCCTTGTTGACACTTATTAAATGATAAAAGTAGTTCATGGGAAAATAAAAGGAGTTAGGATCTGAACATTTTCTATTACAGCAATATCTTTTAATATCTATTTTAAGTTAGGAAAACATTAGACTTGCCAGAAGAATGTGTCTTCTGTTCACTTAAGATGAAATCAAAAGTCAAATTGTATATAATTCAGTGGAATGGTATTGATATTACTTTAGCAATTCTTACAAAATTGAAGTGGTCAGTCTGAATTGCTTAAACAGATTTCCCCCTAATTGCTATTAAAAATTGAAGTTTATCATCCAATAATATAAATGTTGTAATCTCTCCAAATTATGAGAAAAGGAAACATTGAAATAGCACTCTTAATTTAAATTTTCCATAAATCAAGGATGACACATAATTTCTGCAATGTAAGTACTTGAGAGGCTAAGGCATGAAATTTGAGAAGATGTTTGAGGCCATTGAGGCCTACTAGTGAGTGGCAGATCTGTCTGATAACAAACTGAGACATTGTATGAAAGAAAAAACACTCAATATCAACTAGAAATAAATTTTCATGCAGGAAAATGATTTGAAGACGTCTTGTTAGAATTATTCACATTTTTAGGTAATAGTGTTCTTCTCCATGTAAATTTCAGATGACCTACAATATACTCTGCCTATGTAGCATATCTCAGTTCTTTGGAAGGATTGATAACTTTCTGAGTAGCCAAAATTTTTCTAGATTCATGTCCCTATGTGTGGCTGAGGTATTAGCATGAATGTGCACACTCACATTGCTTTTGTTCATAAAGGAAACTCGTAGATACTGTACTTACATTGGGTTCTGTAAGAGCCATCTGCTTGCTTATACCCAGTGACTTTGGTCTTTGAGCATTGGCCATTCAAACTAAAAATCAAACAGAGAATCCATGGTTTATTCTTTATAACGTTTAAATTCCTATTAAAGGTTATAAAGAACTTCAAATGTTATAAAGAACTTGAGCCAGTCTATGAACAGTGTATAGAGCTAGGACTTACCTCACTATTCCTATTTCTTGTTTAGAAAAGATCATTCTGTTTGTAATCATACAGATGACTTCCTTTATTTGTGCCCATTTTGCCAAGTGCTCTATAGGCTCTCATGGCTTCCTTATCAAAACTTTGCTCTTTACTGAGTATGACTTTCATTATGCTAATTCTCTCATTCTAGTCCAGAGATAATATCGACACAAGTTTATATGCATGTGTTTAAGTGCTTTTATTTGTAACCTGAAACATAATTGTGGCTACAGGAGAGAAATAATTCTAAGCATTTTAGTCCTAATGGTGTTATGTAGTCTTTCACTAAACACGGTTATCCAAATGTAAGAGAGAGAGAGAGAGAGAGTCTTTGAACCTAAAGCTTCAGAGAAAGGGATTCATAAGTTAGACTTATCTGACCTGTTTGTGGAGGACTTTTCTCTGACATCATTGTTTGGATAAGATAATATATATGGCTTTGACACAAATGCTCACACATACCTTTTGACTTACTAGAAATGAGAAACTTAGAGTCTCATACATCTAATATTAGAGAATAAAATTCAACCACAAGCCTCCAAACACAAGAATTTCTAAGGAAACACTCATGGAATTGGAGACAGTAACTAATCTCTGTGTGGTGTTCAGAGATACCCCATCGTGGAATAATATAATCACATTGCTAAAAATGTGATTTCATGACCAAAAACAGAACATTCCCTTATAAATTTAACAACATAAAGGCTGGGAAACATAAATAGTCTGCTCAGTTTACATGGCTGATCATTTGCTTACTTGACATAAAATGTGATTTCCATTTCACTGCATTCCTCATTACAAGTAATTTCACGAACGTAGACTCTCAGAGGTCCTTCTAGTACTACCTTGCAACATTGTTAGCAGCGATGGCAAGTGTTACCCAATTTCCGTCAATCTGAAAAAAGTAAAAGGCAAATAAAGGAAAGAAATAAAACAGGTCATTGAAATATGATTTGGTATTCGCATCTCTGATCCCAGTCCTTGGAAATATGTAAACAATCTAAAACTATAAATCAATAATGTTTTGTTAGTTCAAGATTATGTATCTACAGCTCTAGAATTACACAGGGTAGTATGATGACTTGATTAACACAGCATTTTGGACTTGAGAATTTGGGGAATTGCTCATGTTTTGGCCTCTTATGCTCTGCAAATTCAAACCATTGCTTGCTTATTTCATTTGTTCCATCCTAGAGAAATATGATTGGGAAAGCATACCTGAGTGAAGGTCAGAAAGCTTATTACATTAATACAGACTTGCAAGGACTAACTGAACGACACATCACATCTACAGAAATACACTATTGAGGAACCTCAGACATTTGCACAGACCATATGATTTTACCTTAACTTGAGCATGGGCCAGTCCAAATGCCAAAGCCAGCAGCAGAAACTTTACCATGGTGGCACCTATCTTTGGTCTTCTGCAGAAGCTCAAAGAAGCTCAGTGGATGTGAAGGAACTGAACTGACAAAGATTTTTATACAATTAGTTAGAGGGAGTTTCATGGAATCAACCAATGGTTCTGCACCACAACAACCTACATCTGTCTGGTATTTCCTCTTTGACCCTGCTGAATGGTGTATGATCTCATATCCCTTAACTAGTAAGATTAGCCTTAAGGTCAGGTTATGTTGGGATGATTAATTGAGCATTCTATCAGAAAGAACGAACTATCCCTGTGAGAGCATTAAGGAACGGCTTTGCCTCCAGAACAATACCGGCGGGTGAAGATTATAATGCATATGTCCTACATGATTCATTTAACCAACATGACATGTGATTAAAATACATTCTGAATCTAAGCATAATACTGTGCAGTTAACTGAATTTAAACGGTGGCCTGAGATATATGAGCCCGAGTAACCACACTCTTAGAAGAAAAGATTTTAAAACATTTGGAGGATTTCTTATGAAGATGTTGATATGTCTTGTGCTACTTTTAAGTCTTTCCATACATTGACTACTATAGCCTTCCAGTATATTAATTTCAGCTACCATGGTACAGAGCTACAAGAGCTATCATCAAAGCTTAACTGTGTGAATAATAGGAAAAATGCTGCTAGATATCCGCTGGTAATAAAGACAAGTATCACTGATTAAAATAAACACAATCAAGTGAATCAGCCTATAATGTCCTCAGAGAAATTTTATAATTGTGCAAAGGGACTCTACATTAAAGCTGAAAATAATGCTTTACATTTCCTAAAGTGATGCCCCTGCCCACACAGTTGACTTCTTTACACATCAAAACCAAGGTCTGTATTGTGCTTAGCCATAGGATCTTGTCATCCATTTCTAGGAACCCCCAAGAAGAATATCAAGACTCTGCAGTTCTTGTTTCTCCTCTGGGGCCTCCCTCTCTAACACATCAAATAACCTACAGTTAGCACTTTGGTAATTTTGTTTGACAACCCACGGTTTGTGACTACACCACTACAAAGAGTTAGCCTGTAACTTATGACACTTTCTTTAGATTATATCCTGTTATTGTCTCTATTTTTTTCAGTTTTTGAGATTATTCCATAATAACATCATTCTGCAGTCCCCTTTCTCCCCTCTAAACTCTCCAATATGTACCTACTTCATCTATTTCAATTTTGTGGACTCTTTCTTCACTAAATGTTGTGATATGCATATGAGTTTGAGTGGTCACAACTGAGTGCTAACTTTTATCTGAAGATTTGGAACTCAGAATAACAGAAGAGACCTAACATGCCACATTTGTCTTTTTAGATCTGGGTCCCCTCACCCAGTAGGATCTTTTGTAGTTCATGCCATTTACCTGCAAATGTCATGAATTCATTTTCCTTTACCTTGGAATATTATCACATAGTGTAAAAGTACCACTATTTCATTATCCATTAGACAGCTGTAGAACATTTATGTTGTGAATAGAGTACCAATTGACATGGATAAGAAAGTATCTATGAAATAGAATATCAAGTCATCTAGGAATATTTCAAGGAGCTATATAACTGAGTCACACAGTATATATTTACCTTCAGAAAACTAAAAAATTCTCCACACTGCTTTCCAGAGTTGCTATACAAATATGTAAATCCCAACAAAAGGTGTCTTTGGGCAACACAATTGTACAATCTCTCTCTCTCTCTCTCTCTCTCTCTCTCTCTCTCTCTCTCTCTCTCTCTCTCTCTCTCTGTCTCTCTCTCCTGCTATTGCTTTCTCACGTTTTTGCTCTGTGTGGTTGTCTGTGGGTGTATACATGACTCTGTGTGTGTGTGTGTGTGTGTGTGTGTGTGTGTGTGTGTGTGTGTGTGTTTTCAATTGTCTCTTTTCAGGTCCTGGACCCATTTGACTGGACTTTCTCTTTTCTTATACGATGTGTTTTAAATTTGTCGGGTTTTCTGGATATTCATTCACACCAAGCATGTTTGCTTATACTGGACATAAAGTAGCCATTTCCTGTCTTCTGAAGATTATGGAAGAAGACTTTGCTCATGAGCTTGTACATTTCGATTCTAACCTAGGGGCCACTGATGGGTTGAAACTAAGAAAAACGTTGTCCAGCCCTATTCTTTCTGCTTGTGAAAACATTAGGGCCCAAGCGTTAGTGCCAAAATGAAGGGCACACATGTAGCCCTGATTAAACTCAAACTCATAGAGCCACAAATAAAATTAAAATAAATGATACTGTGAAAGGGACTTGTTTGGGAGGGAGGACTTGACAAGATTGAAATGGCATCAGAGAGAATTATCAGAAAATTTTATTTATGTGGGAAATTGTCAACAAACAAGTTTTTAAAAAGCATGTTACTTGAGGTATTCATGGAAAATCACTTTTTAAAAAAATGAAAAGGAAATATTGTGGAGTACAGAATGAAATGTGAAATATTGAGACATTCTGTGCATTCAGGTTCACAGACCTGGGCCCCTGAGCCGCAAATATTCTTTCTTCCATAAAATCCCTCCACTCTGTCCCAAGACCCAATCTTCTGTTTAGTGACACTCATGGACTGTGTGTGGTCCCCGTATTCTACAAATATGAAAATAACATTGGAAGGGACACTAGTTCTCATTTTTTCATCATGTGCTTTTGTTTTCTGTTACCAGTCAGTAACAATGAGAGGAGAATCCACTTTATAATCCAATTACAGACTGATGATGTGCTTCTCTGTTTGTCGACCTTTTCAAACCAAATTGATGATTCACTGACTTCTGTTTCTCAAGAACTGAGCTGCTGTATTTTTTGGCTTGATGCTCAGGACCAATAGGAACAGAGGCATGCACCTGTATGACTTAATTGCCTCCATCATTTGGCCAATACTCAGCCCTTGGGGACAGATGCACTGTAAAACATTTTTGTGGTTTCCAATGCAAGTTTTATTTTATATTTTCAGAAAGAATAAACTGACTTGTTACATGATTGCTCCTTCACTATTTTCTATAGTCCTCTGTTCAAATCACTACTCATTTATGTTAGCTGTGTTCTTTTTTATTAATGATATTAGGGATTTTGTTATGCATTCTGAGTACATGTGCTGTTAGAAACAATGTATTCAATTATCTTCTCAATATATGAACTTTCTATCAACTATTTCTTCAGTGCACCTCAATGTCCCAAATATCTAAATTTTGATAAAATTCACCTCTGTCCCACTGTCTTTCTCTCTATCTCTGTCTCTCTTGTCTCTCTATCTGTCTGCCTCTATCTCTGTCTCTCTTGTCTCTGTAACTCTCTCTCTCTCTCTCTCTCTCTCTCTCTCTCTCTCTCTCTCTCTCTCTCTCTCTTTCATAGGGCAATCCAGAGATTCAATGATGATTTTCCTAAAACAATTTTCCTCTAGCCTATATCCAATATTTTATTTTTTCCTTTTATTTTATTTTACAATACCATTCACTTCTACATATCAGCCACGGATTCCCTTGTTCTCCCCCCTCCTGCCCCACTTCCCTTCCCTACAGCCCACCCCCCAATCCCACCTCCTCCAGGACAAAGCCTCCCCAGAGGACTGAGATCGATCTGGTAGACTTAGTCCAGGCAGGTCCAGTCCCCTCCTCTCAGACTGAGCCAAGTGACCCTGCATAAGCCCCAGGTTTTAAACAGCCAACTCATGCAATGAGCACAGGACCCGGTACCACTGCCTAGCTGCCTCCCAAACAGATCAAGCCAATCAACTCTCTCACCTATTCAGAGAGCCTGATCCAGTTGGGTGCCCCTCAGCCTTTGTTTCATAGTTCATGTGTTTCCATTCGTTTGGCTATTTGTCCCTGTGCTTTATCCAACCTTGGTCTCAGCAATTCTCAGGCATATAAACCGTCCTCTTTCTCACTAATTAGACTCCCGGGCTCCACCTGGGGGCCCAGCTGTGAATGTCTGCATCCAGATTCCTCAGTCCTTGGATGGGGTTTCTGGCACAACTATTAGGGTGTATGGCCATCCCATTACCAGAGTATGTCAGTTCTGGCTGTCTCTCGACCATTGCCAGCAGTTTTTTGTGGGGGTATCTTTGTGGATTTCTGTGGGCCTCTCTAGCACTTTGTTTCTTCTTTTTCTCATGTTGTCTTCATTTACCATGGTCTCCTATTCCCTGTTCTCCCTCTCTGTTCTTTATCCAGCTGGGATCTCCCACACCTACAGGCTCTCTTTCCCTCGCCCCTGCCCTTCATTACTCCCACTCATGTCCAGGTTGTTCATGTAGATCTCAGCCATTTCTTCATCATTTGGCGATCCTCTGTCTGTCTTGTGGTCCTGTTTTCCAGGTAGCCTCCCTGGTGATGTGAGTAGCAGTTCAGTCATCCTTGTTCCACCTCTAGTATCCTCCTATGAGTGAGTAAATACCATATTTGTCTTTCTGAGTCTGGGTTACCTCACTCAGGATGATTATTTCTAGATCCATCCATTTCCCTGCAAACCTCATGATGTCATACTTTTTCTCTGCTGAGTAGTACTCCATTGTGTATATATGCCACAATTTATTTATCCATTTTTCAGTTGAAGGGCATCTAGGTTGTTTCCAGGTATTGGCTATTACAAACAATGCTGATATGAACATAGCTGAGCAAGTGCTCTTGTGGTATAATTGAGCATTTCTTGGGTATATGCCCAAGTGTGGTATAGCTGGATCTTGAGGGAGATTGATTCTCAATTTTCTAAGAAAGCACCATATTGATTTCCATAGTGGTTGTACAAGCTTGCATTCCCACCAGCAGTGAAGTAGAGTTCCCCTTGTTCCACATCCTCTCCAGCATAAGATGTTCCCAGTGTTTTTGATCTTAGCCATTCTGACAGGCGTAACGTGGTATCTCAGAGTTGTTTTGATTTGCATTTCCCTGATGATTAGGGATGTTGAGCAATTCCTTAAATGTCTTTCAGCCATTTGAATTTCCTCTGTTGAGAATTCTCTGTTTAGCTCTATAGCCCATTTCTTAATTGGACTGTTGGACATTTTGATGTCTAATTTCTTGAGTTCCTTATATATTCTGGATATCAGTCCTCTGTCAGATATGGTGTTGGTGAAGATCTTTTCCCATTCTGTAGGCTGTCGCTTTGCTTTGTTGACTGTATCCTTTGCTCTACAAAAGCTTCTCAGTTTCAAGAGGTCCCATTGATTGATTGTTTGTCTCAGTGTCTGGGCTACTGGTGTTATATTTAGGAAATGATCTCCTATGCCAATGCGTTCAAGACTACTTCCTAATTTCTCTTCTAGCAGGTTCAGAGGAGCTGGATTTATGTTGAGGTCCTTGATCTACTTGGACTTAAGTTTTGTGCATGGTGACAGATATGGATCTATTTGCAGCCTTCTACATATTGTTATCCAGTTATGCCAGCACCATTTGTTGAAGATGCTTTCTTTTTTCCATTGTACACTTTTGGCTTCTTTGTCAAAAATTATATATTCATAGGCGTGTGGGTTAATGTCAAGGTCTTCAATTCGATTCCATTGGTCCACATGTTGGTTTTTATGTCAGTACCAAGCTGTTTTTTTATTACTGTAGCTCTATAGTAGAGCTTGAATTCAGGGATTGTGATGCCTCCAGAAGTTGTTTTATTGTACAGGATTCTTTTGTCTATCCTGGTTTTTTTGTTTTTCTGTATGAAGTTGAGTGTTATTCTTTCCAGGCCTGTGAAGAATTCTGTTGGTATTTTGATAAGGATTGCATTGAATCTGTAAATTGCTTTTGGTAAAATTGCCATTTTTACTATGTTGGTCCTGCCTATCCATGAGCATGGGAGATCTTTCCATTTTCTGACATCTTTTTCAATTTCTTTTTTCAGGGACCTACAGTTCTTGTCATATAGGTCCTTCACTTGCTTGGTTAGTGTTACCCCAAGGAATTTATGTCATTTGTGGCTATTATAAAGAGTGATGTATCTCTGATTTCCTTCTCAGCTTTTTTGTCCATTGCAGATTTCAACAACAACAAAAGTTACAGAAAGCCTACAATCTCATGGAAACTGAATAATGCTCAACTGTATCACCAATGGGCTAAGGAAGAAATAAAGAAATTAAAGACTTCCTAGACATCAACAAAAATGAAGACACCACATTCCCAAACGTATGGGACACTAAGAAAGCAATACTAAGAGGTAAATTCCTAACACTAAATGCCCACATAAACAAGTTGGAGAAATCTCACACTAGTGACTTAACAGCACACCTGAAAGCTCTAGAACAAGAAAAAGCAAAGTCTCCCAGGGAGAATAGACTCCAGGAAATTATCAAAGTGAGAGGTGAAATCAATAAAATAGAAACTAAGAGAACACTACAAAAAATTAATGAAACCAAGCGTTGGTTCTTTGAGAAAATCTACAAGATAGACAAGCCCTTATCCAAACTAACCAAGAGACAGAGAGAGAGAGACTCCAAATCAACAAAATCAGAAATGAAAAGGGGGACATAACAACAGACATTGAGGAAATTTAGAGAATTATCAGGTAATATTTCAAAAGCCTCTACTCCACAAAACTGGAAAACCTAAAAGAAATGGACAATTTTCTGGACAGGTACCACATACCTAAGTTAAATCACGACCAGATAAACTATTTAAACAGTCCAATAACCCTTAAGGAAATAGAAACAGTCATTAAAAGTCTCCCAACCAATATTTTAAAGCTTCATATGATTAATTCTCCTAAATCTTTTAGAGCTTTGTCTCTTAAATGTAGGGATCTTGCATTTTCTTGACTGTAGATCTATGTGCCATGGGAATTAACTTAGGAGTTTCTGATTACATATGTTGATTTTTCCCTGAACAATAAATATGTTGTAAGGAGTGATTTTATTTACTCAAAGGTTTATCAAAATCCTTCAGCATAGAATATTCACCAGCATGTGCTCCTTGACATATTTAATAAAAGATTTTTTTACTATTCCCAAATTAATAACTATATTTGGACCCTGCCTCATCTTTTCAGGTTGAGATTAAATCAGGATAGTTTTTAAATATTTCCTTCTTCCAACATCTTAATCTTCTTCTGGCATTAATGTGCCAGGAAATTCCCTGTCTTTGCCTGAGTGTAAGCATATGCACAAACTTAGTTAAGGATTTGGTTTTCTGAAAAGCTTTATGGAACACCAGTCAAATTCATTCATTCCAATTCCCTTGTTTCTATCTATACTCATAAAACAGTCATCAAATTTTCACAATTTTTAATGTGACAACAATCAATTTTAAAAGACATTCTCAATAATGACAAAGACAAGAAGGGAATATGGGGTGATTTAGAAAGGGGAAAGGTAAGGAGCAAATGATGTGATTATAATATAATATCTTAAAATTAAAGAAATGAAAAGATTTCCCAATTTTAAATTGATATCTGTTATAAATATAATCCTCTGTTTTTTTGAACAGTCTGAAATCCATTTTTTCATTTCTTTCACATTCCCTGATTTTTATTTTATATTAATCTTATGAATGACAAGCCTTCAGAGCTTATTTTGAAGTTGTATTCAGGATTCAGCCAAGATTAATAACTATGAATTCCATTGTCACAGAGTAAAAGCACCCAGGATATTACACATGTGACCTTCATCTAAAGACATGATGCATTCACAGAGCCTCCTCTCACTCTGATGACACACCTTATACTAATGTTTTGGCTAGAAGAAAAAACCCGAGGCACTAGCTTTCATGGAAAATGCAAGTTTATGCACATGAAGTTTTTCCCTCTATTTTGCATGTTTTGTTCGTAAGTTCACACATCCTACACTGAAAACAATGTACTGCTCTATACTTTTTTCTTGTCTCTGTCTACACTGAACCTGTACTAGACTTTGTCCAAAAGTGGGGCGTTCTAGATGAGGAGCTCAGTTATGTGATTTTTACCCTTCCATTCTGAACCATGGGACATTGAAAGATTTTTCTGTAGGGAGATATTGCAGTCACCCAATGGTGAGGCCCCTGCCGTCCTACTGTTTTCCAAAGCTATACATATTCACAATGGTAGGATAAATTTACAGAGTCAGACAAAAAAATTAAAATAATAAAGTTAAATGCAGATCTGTAAAAGGGACCTGTTGGTTGGGGAAGCTTTTATTATCTTGGCATAGAGATCTGAAAAGTGTGAGATCAGAATAAACAGGAAAGAAATATTCTTTGGGTGTGTGCGTGTGTGTGCCTGTTTTTGTCTGTGTCTGTGTCTGTGACTGTGTCTGTGTCTGTGTCTGTGTTGATGTTTGTTTGCATGTCTTTGTGTGTCTGTGCCTGTGTGTTCAGGTGTGAAACTATCAATGAACAATTTTTTTAATCAATACATATTACTGGGGATATATATGACAAACCACCTATTTTTACAAATAAGAAAATAATTGTAGAGTCCTGAATAATGTATGAAACATTGAGATATTCTATGCTTTCAAATTCATGAAAATGGCACATGACTCACATGGAATCCAGGAAATCCCTCCATCCTCCTTGAAGAACACATCTTACAGTTGATGTTTGTTAGTCTCAAAAATTGTAGAAATATGCAAGTGTGGTTAATTTCAATATTTAACCATGTAGCACAGTTTTCTGTGGTTTGTCTCCCATGGTCTTTGAAAGGCTGATTTCCATCTATCAGGGAGCAATAATCAGGGATTCAAATGCCAAGTTACCATTGGATTAATAACTGTTGGATGTATTTTTATAGTTGTTGAAATTTTCAAAGTTTAAGGAAGAAACACTCACTACTTGTCCTCAACAACTGTACAGATGTATTTCTTGGCTTGATACTCAGGCTTAGTAGTGTCATAAGAGGGCAGATTTAGTGCATTAACTTAATGCATTAACTCTTTGATATTTTCCCTAAAAATTATTCTTCTCCCTACAATTGAAATTCTTAAACTCTAATGTTATCATTTCCACTAAAGCTTCTCCCGATTTCTTCTTAACTATTCAGGTCTATGACATGCCTGTACACAACTCTACCCTACTCTGGAAAATACCTCTTCTTATAGATCTTCAATTTACTAGAAAAGAAAAAAATAGCCTACAACAACAACAAAACAGCTCTTCTTGTAAAGACTAAGATTTATTGAGCTCATACTTAGGAAAATCCTTCATAGAGTATCCATGGACAACACACTTCTTTAGATTTCCATTGAAGCAGAGAATTTTACTATTCCCAAATTTATATCTACATTTTGGGCACTTTTATATTATGAAAGAGATATGAATTATGTTTGACAAAAATAAGGTTTAAACAATAACTAGACAAATCAACCATGACAAGTCTAGAAACTCAATATACTTCCATTTCCTTTGAGTGACAAATCCCCTGAGAGTCTCCAACATTAAGCACCTCCTTTGGCTTTGTCTTCTCCCACAGTCCAAGGCACATTGTCTCTTTTATTAAGATTGAATTTAAATCAGAACAGATTTAGTTTATCATTTTCTTCATCCTTATTGTTATACTTCTGCAGGACAGGAATACTCCATGGGCATTTTCTTTGTCCTTGCATGAGTAAAAGCATATACACAAACTCAATGCTAGAAAAAGCAGGGTAGACAACAGTCAGGTTGTAAAAAGAAATGAAGAATAAAAAATATATAAAAGAATAAATTTTCATTTCTGCAAAGTTTTTTGAACACTGAAATGGGCCTTCATTCATTGTTTTTCTCTTTCCTCCATGTATCACAGCATATTGATAGTAGTTCACCAAATAGCCACAGCTTTTAAATTAAAAAAAGACTTTATTATATCACTACTTCTGTTTATTTGAAAAATAAAAATCCAATGGGCTTCCATTTCTTTCAAATTCCCTCATTTTTTGTTACATTTTATACTAATTGTTTTTTATTTTTTATTTTATTTTATTGATGACATTTTTCTTTATTAAGAAAATTTTATTCATTTTATATACTAATCACAGATCCATAGATTCCCATACCTTCCCTCTTCCTGCTCCCTTCCAAAGTCCCCCCCCAATCCACCCATCACCTGTTCCCTAATCCAAAAATGTAAGGCCTCCCCATGGGGAGTCAGCAAAGCCTGGTACATTCAGTTGAGGCAGGTCAAGCCACACACCCCTGCATCAAGGCTGTACAAGGTATCATACCATACGCAATCGGCTCCAGAAAGGCCATTCATACACCAGGGATAGATCCTGATCCTACTGCCAGAGAACCCTTAAGCAGACCAAGCTAAACAACTGTCTTGCTTTGTGCAGAGGGCCTGGTGCAATCTAAAGCAAGCTCCACAGCTGTTGGTTTAAAGTAGTTCATGAGTTCCCACTAGCTTGGTATGGTGATCTCTGTAAGTTTCCTCATCATGATCTTCATGACCTTTACTAATGGAATCCCTATTACCTCTCTTAGACTGGACTTCTGGAGCTTGGCCTAGTGATTGGCCGTAGATCTCTTAGTATGCTACCATCAGTTATTAGATGAAGGCTCTCTTAGTCTAATCAGGAACTTTCAGAGCTTATTTTTATCTGGTTTGCAAGATTCAACTAACAAAAATAACTGTGAATGACAAGTTCAGTGAGTGAAAATTCCCAGAATATTGAAACCTGAGAATCCTTTGTTTTTCTTTTTTCTTTTATTTTATAATTTGATTTAATATTACATATCAGCCACAGATTCCCCTGTCCTCCCTCCTCCCGCCCCCTCGCCCTCCCCCACAGACCACCCCCCATTCCGATCTCCTCCAGGGCAAGGACTCCCCCGGGGATTCAGCTCAACCTGGTAGATTCAGTCCAGGCAGGTCCAGTCCCCTTCTCCCAGGCTGAGCAAAGTGTCCCTGCATAGGCCCCAGGTTCCAAACAGCCAGCTCATGCACTAAGGACAGGTCCCAGTCTCACTGCCTGGGTGCCTCCCAAACCATTCAAGCTGATCAGCTGTCTCACTTATCCAGAGGGCCTGATCCAGTTGGGGGCTCCTCGGCTATTGGTTCTTAGTTCGTGTGTTTTCACTAGTTTGGCTATTCATCCCTGTGCTTTTTCCAATCTTGGTCTCAATAATTCTTGCTCATACAATCCCTCCTCTTTCTCGCTGATTGGACTTCTGGACCTCTACCTGGGGCCTGGCCAGGGATCTCTGCATCTGCTTCCATCAGTCATTTTTTGAGATTTCTAGCATGACATTTAGGGTGTTTGGCCATTCTATCTCCAGAGTAGGTTAGTTCGGGCTTTCTCTCAACCATTGCCAGCAGTCTATTGTGGAGGTATCTTTATGGATTTCTGGGGAACTCTATAGAACTTTGCTTCTTCCTATTCCCATAAGATCTTCATTTATCATTGTCTCTTTTTCCTTGTTCTTCCTCTCTGTTCTTGATCAGCTGGGGTCTCTCGCTCCCCTAAGATCTCTTTCCCTCGACTCTTGCCCTTCATTACCCCCACCCCCCACGTCCAGTTTGCTCATGTAGATCTCATCCATTTCTCTGTCATTGGGCGATCCCTGTGTCTTTCTTAGGGTTCTGTTTTCTAGGTAGCCTCCCTGGAGTTGTGAGTAGGAGTCTAGTTATCCTTTGTTTTACATCGAGTATCCTCCTATGAGTGAGTACATGCAATGACATTAATCCACACACCTATGAACAAATAATTTTTGACAAAGAAGCCAAAAGTGTACAATGGAAACAAGAAAGCATCTTCAACAAATGGTGCTGGCATAACTGGATGTCAACATGTAGAAAGCTACAAATAGATCCATATCTATCACCATGCACAAAACTTAAGTCCAAGTGGATCAAAGACCTCAACATAAATCCAGTTACTCTGAACCTGAAAGAAGAGAAAGTAGGAACTAGTCTTGACTGCATTGGCATAGGAGATCACTTCCTAAATATAACACCAGTAGCACAGACACTGAGCGAAACAATCAATGGGACCTCTTGAAACTGAGATCCTTTTTCTTATACTTACACACAAGCTAATTTTCCTTTTACTTCCCTCTTCCAACCCCCTTCACCAACTCCCATCTCTCCCCTAGCCCTAACCACTGCTCCTCCAATTTTTCTCTTCAGATGCAGGCCAGCATACCCTAGATGTCAGCTAATCATATACACATGTTCTTGATGTGTATATGGTTTCAAGGCTGATCTTTCTGCATTGGACAACTTTTCTAGGGTCATTCCTGGGAGAGGCTGATTCTCATTCTCCTAGCCACCTTTAGTTACCTGTAGTTTATAGCTAGGGTGGGAAGCTGCAAACTTTTCTCTTTTCCATGTTATCATGTCTATTGATATTATCGTTGTCCTAGTGTTTATTATGCAGGTATTTCTAGGATACACGGATTCACAGCCATCAACCTTATTTTCTAGCTCTAAGAAACTTTCTGCTCCCAACTTTTTCTGTGTTCCTTGAGCCATTGGTGCAGGAGATTTGTTGTAGTTGTATCCATTGGTGCTAGGCAAGAATTGTCAAGATACCCTCAATGATGCAACAGTGGCACTTTCAATAGTGGGTAACCAACAACTATCTATTGGATTTATATTTCCTGATTGCAGACTGGAAATTTTCAGTGTTCTAAATGATAATCTGTTAATCCACAATTCCTGGGGAGGTTTAAATAGTATGGAAATTTGTTAGTATTTTCAGATTGAACTGCATACATAAAATGTTCCAATAAGGACGTTTTTTCAATTTAATTAACGTTGAAACAAAACTTAACAAGTGAAATTTAAATTTACTACAGACATTGAGTTTTAGACAAGCAAAGTGAACTGAATACGATGCCTCTTCATTTTCCCAAGACTTACACATTTTTCAAATCCTCAATATTGTGCTTAAATGGCATGCATTTGGAGAGCAAAGTTTATCCTCCTGTTTCAATTCTCAGGAGCCATCCAGCCACTTTTCCAGACATGTTCTTTTATTGCACTGAGGCTTCTCAAATACCTGAGTTTAACTGTTTACCAGGGCCCAGGGATCATCCTGTTTCCATTTCCCCAGGACAAGATTGCCAAGTATATGGTCCACATCTGGCACATCATATGGGAGAGGGCAGTGAACTTAGATCTACAGGTTTACCCTGAAAACACATTACTGAATGAGGTATCTCCCATGAAATTCAAATGATAAAAATTTGGAGACAGACTCTCCATGTGTAGCAGGGTTTTGTGTGCATCTCTGCAACCACTGTGGTCAGCAGGGTAATGATCCACCAGAGGAAACAAGGCAGTTTGGTTCAAAAGGACTAAACAAACTTTGTTAGTCTGGCCCCATGTAGTTTATTGTAGCTATATTTAAGCACCACACAATTTAGTGAAAACTTGCCTGATGTTTCTTAACTCAATGCCATGTACATAATAAAGCACAAAGTAAACTAAAGATCAAACATGGATACATCAAAACTCTATAAAGTGTATGTGACACCTTCCATAAAGATTGGTTCTACAAATTGATTACATGTGACACCTTTCATAAAGATGGGTGTTATAGATTGACTACTACACGCGACACCTTCCATCAGGATAGGTTCTGTAATCTGATTGATAAAAACAAGATCATAATAAGGGTCTAACTGAAGCTTTGGTCTGGTCTCTGTCACAATGATAGTACAAAGGTCACCTAAGCCTTCTGGGATGATAACAGGTTATGCAGTATTATCTTGGAAGGAACAACCATGTGTGGTTAACATCTCAGGTTCCCTATTACTTTTCATGAGCACAAGGAACTCAGTTCCTCCTACACTGTTAGACCTTGAAATCATATTCCCATGTCCCCACTTACCATGCTCTAGAATTAGAGAAGTTAATCACACCATAGAGATTTTAATAGGGCTAGTACAAATAACTTTTCTAAAACTACTAAAATATAACACAATTTGTATTGTATGTAATTATGATTCCTATAATGTTTGGATTCTTGATATTTTGAAATTATGTAGTTAATATTAAAAACAAGCTACATAGCCTATTACATTATTTTCACCAAATTAATAGGATATTAATAAAACATAAAATGTATTTATAATTGTTCACATGGAAAAATCTGAAGAAAGGTTACAGTTTGTGACTAATAGTTTGGATCATCACTTACTTCCAAATTCATGCTTCTCTTCAAATTTAGAAAAGCATAACTCACATGATTCATATAAGAAAATGTCTAAGCAAAATGGCTGACCATTGAAAAAATCTTAGCAGAGGGGTAATTCACTTTTAGTCTTCATGGAGTTCTGTTTCCTGTTACCAGTGAGTTAAAGTAAGTGAAGAATTCCCCTAGCACTCTTATTTCAAATTGGTGATATGCTTTTGTGTTTGTTGACTTTTTCAAAACAAATGGAACAATTGTGTAGATGTAACAGTCTTATTCAATAAGAAACACAGAGCCAAATGCAGAGTTAAAAGCCCAAGAGGTCAGAGCAGAAGCTGAGAGCTGAGACTTAAAACTGCCTTCTTAAACTGCCTTCTTATCACCCGCTGCTGCTACAGTCCTTCCCCTCTGAAAGAGACCTACTTCCTGTGTGTCTGTCTTTTTATTGACTTTCTGTTCTGACTTCTTATTGGTTGTAAACCCAACCACATGACCTCCTCATAACTGCCTGTCTATACAGACCTCTAGGTCTCTATGGTTGGTATTGAGATTAAAGGTGTATGTCTCCAAGCTGGCTGTATCCTTGAACACACAGAGATCTGTCTGTCATGTGATCAGGATTAAAGGTGTGCGCCACCACCGCCCAGCTTCTGCTATGGCTCTATTAGCTCTGACCCCCAGGCAACTTTCTTTATTAACATACAAATAAAATCACATTTCAGTACAAATAAAATATCACCATACTTCCCCTTTTCTATTTTAATAAAAAGAAAAATTTTAGAAAGTTATAACTACTATAATAAAAACTATATACAAAGTATAATAACTATATACCATATATACAAGCAATAAATACCTAAACAATGTATAGTCCATTTGCATTTGACAAATTCAGAGAAAATAATTCCATTATCTATCCTATTTTGGTAAGTCCAAAATGTACCTGATTCACTTTCTATCCTAACTTATATTACTAACAGAACTATTTTATAACATCTATCAAATTTGTACACTTACTCTTTAGTGAGTTTCTTTTCTAAAATTCTTCACAAGGAAAACTATAACTATCTAAACTTTAACTATAACTATCTAATCTTCAACTCTCTCAGAGACCCAAGAAGGAAATATTATCTAACAAAAGTAAAAAACAGGATGTGCATGCAAGCAGCTTCCAAAAAAAAAATGTGAGTTGTCAGAAAAGGCTAGCTGCCTGGACCGTCACTTGAGGTTTCTACGCAGTGTTGGGGCATCATCTTCAGCCTATAGGCTTAGCATATCTGACAGACTCATTTGTGAAGTAGGATGTACACAAGGTTAACAGTTCTAGCTCACATTTGGTGAGAGCAGTCCATGTACCAGAAACACCTGAATTCCACTAGTGTCATGTCATGATTCAGGATTTTTAAATTCTGGAAATTGTTGATGTTTCCTGAATTCAGCTGTCCATTCTTCTTGGCTGTGTGTGGGTGGCTTCATTTTGGCATCCTGTTCTTCTCCACATTCCTCTATTAAATGCCAGTCTACTATTGAGAGGTGTTAGCTTAGTTACTCTTCAAGATTAACTGTTTCAGCTGCTGTTTCACTGCACATCAGAAGCCCTTGGCCAAATGCCTGTTCAATTGCCTTCGAAGAAAAGGGCACTGTACCTTTTCCAGATTGCAAAGGCCACTTCAGGGATGGTGCCATATTGCCCTGGCCTCAGAAGATGCCTTTTGTTAAAGCCACAACCACACTTGTTTTGGCAAGAATGGGTAGTCCTTTCTTTCATGTCTTGTCTGTCCTGTTTGTCAGCAGTCAATTCAAGGATACTTTGTTGTTCAGTGGCTAACTTTTGCCATAATGAAAGTGAACTCCATACGCAGTTTCTTCAATGCCCATGTTTTCTGTGAAGTAGATTGGTACTGACGGGAGCCGACATGTCTCATAGACATAACAAAAAAGAAAAATTTTCTAAGTTATTAAAACATTTTAAATGCCATATTCTGTAGATCTATGAAGGGTTTGAAGATGACCTGTTTATCTAAAATATATCTGCTCAATCTTGAAAACAATGCTAATATGACTACAAGTTCGACTGTAATGTCTAACTACTAACTTTCATTTCTTTATATCCTAATAGTTGGTAATAATAACCTTCAAGGATCAGCAGTTTGCATTACATTGTTAAATAAATGGTATAAGTACAATATCTTGAACAAGAGTAGATATATACATATAGCATTTTCTAACAATATCAATCTCAATATATGTAATTTGTATATAATATAAAAAATCCAATCCAATGTAAAGTATTTAAAACTAGTAATTGTCTTTTAAAAGTAGATTCAATAATCTATCTTTTTATCTATATCATATCTATATCTTCTCTTTATTTTTCTGAGTAGATTCAATAATCTACCCTCTATTCTATCATTTCTATGTATCATTTTTTTCTTAACCAAGAACCTTAAATCTAGTCTCCTTTGCTTAGCCCTTTTCTTAACCCTTAACAACTTGTAACCAATCCTCCTAAACAATGAAAATTATCCCAGACCCAAAGCCCATTAAAAGACCAAAAAAAAAAAAAAAAAAACACCCACCACACACCACCTCTTTGGGAATGTGGGTCTTGTATTCTTAAATTGCTTCTTGCTGGATATGGGCGAAGGTATCTTTATTCTGAAAAGAAAAATTTTGGGTTAATTGTCAAATTCTAGGAAAGGTGGATATATCCTTTGTTTTCCAGTCTGTTTATAATGCCAAAGTTCCGAGTTTATCTCAAGTCCTTATTCAAGTAGTCTTTGAAACTGGATCATCTCAGCTAGCCCTCTCAAAATTGCTCTGAGCACTTTGTAGTCCAAAAGTGATCTGTAGATGATGGTTGTCGCTTAGTGGTAATATTATTGTCCATGTGGAATTATTGTTGTTGTGGGGACCTATTTTCTTCCTGGAGACTTCAGTTTTTATTAGGCCTGGTTGTGATTTCTACAGAAAACTGATAAGAGACTCGAACACAAAGCCATGTATAGGCAGCTAATTGCAGCCTTTTTTTTTCTAGAATTAGTTAGTACTCTATATGACCATTAATATCTCAACAAAGTTTAAAATGTATATATATATATATATATATATATATTAATCATGCAAATTTTGATATAAAATTCATACTTTAAGAAAAGTTTAAAGAATCTGAATAGAATCAAATAATTGAAATTAGTAGTAATAGAATAGACCTTAATTAATTTGTTTTTTCTCCTGTCCCATAGCAGAAGATGGCTCTTTTATTCTGGCATGATACAGGGAGTTTGCATTTTCCTTTTAACAACATGCTTGAGTTTAAAGAAGGAGAGAGCCATTCTCCAACTCCAAAGCTACCTTTAAATTTTAATTGAACTGGGACTAGAAGAAGCCCAATAGTGTTAATTTTTTTTTATTTTTCTTTATTAAGAAATTTTCTGCTCACTCCACATACTATCCACAGATTCCCCCCTGCTTCCTCCTCCAAAATCCAAACACTCTTTCCCAAGTCACCCTGCATCCCTACATCACCTAAATTGAGGTCTCCCATAGGGAGTCAGCAGAGCCTAGCACACTGAGCCTAGGCAGGTCAAACCCCTTCCCACTGCACCAAGGTTGTGCAAGGTGTCATACCACAGGCACCGGGTTCCAGGAGCCTGCCCATAGGCCAGGGACAGTTCCAAATCCCCCTGCCTGGGTGCCCCCGCAAACAGTTCCAGCTAAACAATCATCTTCCATATCCAGCGGGCCTAGTCCATTTCCATGAGGGCTCCACAGCCACCAGTCCACAGTTCATGGGTTTCCACTAGTGTGACCTGTCATCTCTGCACATCCTCCCATCATGATCTCAACGTCCCTTGCTTGCAGTATCTCTCTTCTCTTTCACCAGTTGGATTCCTGGAGCTCAGCCTGGTCCCTGGCCATGGATCTCTGTACCTGCCTCCATCAGTCACTGAACAAGGGCTCTATAATGACAGCTAGGTTATTTGCTAGGCTGGTCACTAGAGTAGACTGGTCCAGGTACCTTCTGGACCACTGCCAGCAGACCAAGGTGCGGTCATCTTTATGGATTCCTGAGAGCCTCCCCAGAACCCTACCTCTTCCTATTCTCATGATCTCTTCATCTATCATGGTATCTTCCTCCTTGCCCTCCCACTCTGTCTGTGTTCCAGCTTGACCCTCCCATTTCCCTATGTTCTCATCTCCCACTCCTCGCCCTCTGCCATGCCCCCCACACCCAGTCCACTCATGTAGATCTCATCCACTTCTCCTTCATAGGGTCATCCATGTGCCCCTCCTAGGGTCTTTCCCTGTTAGCTAGCCTCTAGTTGTGGGTTGCAGTCTGGCCATCCTTCCCTCACATTTAGTATCCACTTATGAGTTAGTACATACTATGTTTGTCCTTCTGAGTCTAGGTTACCTCACTCAGGATGATATTTTCTAGTTCCATCCATTTGCCTGAAAATTTCTTGATATCATTGTTTTTCTCTGCTGAGTAGTATATGTGCCACATTTTCTTTATCCATTCTTCAGTTGAGGGGCACCTAGGTTGTTTCCAGGTTCTTGCTATTACAAATAATGCTGCTATGAACATAGTTGAGCATGTGTCCTTGTCGTAAGATTGAGCATTCCTTGGGTATATGTCCAAGAGTAGTATAACTGGGTCTTGAGGAAGACATATCCTCAGTTTTCTGAGAAACCACCATACTGATTTCTAGAGTGGATGTACAAGTTTGAATTCCCAACAAAAGTGGTGGAGTGTTCCCTTTGTTCCACATCCTCTCCAACATAAGCTTTCTTCAGTGTTTTAGATCTTAGCCATTCTGACAGGTGTAAGATGGTATCTCAGAGTTGTTTTGATTTGCATTTCCCTGATGACTAAGGATGTTGAACATTTCCTTAAATGCCTTTCAGCCATTTGACATTCTTCTCTTGAGAATTCTGTTAAGCTCTGTAGCCCATTTTTAATTGGGTTGTTCAGTATTTTGAAGTCTAGCTTTTTGAGTTGTTTATATATTTTGGAGATCAGCCCTCTGTCAGATGTCGGGTTTTTGAAGATCTTTTCCCATCCTGTAGGCTGTCTTTTTGTCTTATTGACCATGTCCTTTCCTCTACAAAAGCATCTCAGTTTCAGGAGGTCCCATTTATTAATTGTTGCTCTCAGTGTTTGTGCTACTGGTGTTATATTGAGGAAGCGGACTCCTGTGCCAAAGTGTTCCAGACTACTTCCTACTTTTTCTTCTATCATGTTCAGTGTAGCTGGATTTATGTTGGGGTCTTTGATCCACTTGGCCTTGAGGTTTGTGCATGGCGACACATATGGATTGATTTGTAATCTTCTGCATGTTAACATCCAGTTATTCCAGCACCATTTGTTGAAGATGCTTTCTTTTTTCCATGGTACAGTTTTGGCTTCATTGTCGAAAATCATATGTTCATAGGTGTGTGGATTAATATCAGGATCTTCAATCGACTGCATTGGTCCACATGTTGGTTTTTATGCCAGTACCAAGCTATTTTTATTACTATAGCTCTATAGTAGAGCTTGAGGTCAGGGATCATGATGCCTCCAGAGGTTTCTTTGTTATACAGGATTCTTTTAGCTATCAGACTCTGTAACCCAAACCACACCTCCCCCAAATCCCACCCACCTTCTGAGACTGCAACTGTTCCCTGAGACAGAGCCTACCAGCATCCAACTGGACTAAGAAGTGAATCTTTATCCTCATACTTGAACACCCCAGCCTCCAAGTTTGGGTCCAGGGGCACAACCTTGTGCCCCTACACTACCACCCATTGTAGTTCCAGTTTCAGGCCAGTTGGCAGGCAGACCTCCTGCACACAGGACAGACCACCACCATCCCTCATCAGACCTTGTAACCAAGCCCACCTCCCCCAAATCTTACCCACCTCTGAGCTGTAACTGTTCCCGAGACAGAGCCTCCAAGCACCCAACTGGACTAAGAGGCCAGTTAGTTGGCAGACCTCCTGCAGACAGGTCAGACTCTGACCATCTGCCATATGCTAAGACTGTAGCTACTTCCTGAGTCAGATCCCAAAGTGCCAGTTGGACTAAAAACTGCTACCTAAGACAAAAATCCATCAGCATTGACTAGACCAAGAGCTCCCACTGGATCAAGAGTATCAATTAGACAAAGAGAGGCTCCCTCAGACACAGACACCACTTGCACCAAGTGGAGAAGGAGATGGGTAGACATCAGTGCAAAAATACAGTCAACAACATAAAAAACATTATGACTCCATTAAAACCTACATCAGCAAGACCTGAACATTGCAACACAGAAGAAACAGAAGATATCTACCATAAAAATAACTTTAAGAGGATATTAGAGATCTTAAAAGAGGAAATGAAAAATTCCCTTAAAGAAATCGAAGAAAAGTCAAACAAAAAATGGAAGAAAGCAGTAAATCCTTGAAAGCCAAGAGAAAGCAATTAAACAAGTGAGGGAAACAGTTCAAGATTTTAAACTGAAATGGAGTTAATAAAGAAGACATAAACTGAGGTAATGCTGGAAGTGGAAAATCTGAGTAAACGAACAGGAACTACAGATACAAGTATAACCAACAGAATGCAATAGATGGAAGAGCAGATCTCTGGCATTGAAGACACGGAAGAGGAAATAGATTCATCAGTCAAAGAAAACACTAAAGCCAATGAAGTCATGACTGAAAATGTCCAGGAAATTTGGGACACCATGAAAAGACCAAACCTAAGAATAATAGGGATAGAAGAAGGAGAAGAATACCAACTCAAGGGCACAGAAAATATGTTCAACAAAATCATAGAAGAAACAGTCTTTTAAATCAATAGCTATATGAGGCCATCATTTTGGTAACAGGGTCGGCAAAGGAATTCCAGATTGTAGAGAGCCATTGGCTGAATTACTTTGTTAATTGCTCTAAGATCTGTTACCATTCTCCATTTACCAGATTTCTTTTTAATAACAAATAAAGGAAAATTCCAAGGGCTGGTTGATTCTTCAATATGCTGAGCATTTAACTGTTCTTCTACCAGCTCTTCTAAAGCCTGGAGTTTCTCTGTTGTTAAAAGCCATTGCTGAACCCATACAGGCTTGTCTGTTAACCATTTTAAAGGTAGAGCTGTTGGTGTCTTTGGAAGATCATCAATTGTTGTGCCCTGTTCTTGTATAATATGGATGGCTGGTGACCACTCATTAGAAAAATATCTTCTAATATTTCTCTCAGAAACATGTGCTAGTTTATGATTTGTTTCTGAGGTTGGAGGGATGTTAATCTAAGTATTCCATTGTTGCAACAGGTCTCAAACCGACAGGTTCATAGCTATGTTAGCAACATATGGTTTTAATTTTCCTCTCTGTCCTTCTGGACCTTTACATTCAAGCCATCTCCCACTATTTTTCACTTGAGATAATGTTCCAATTCTGACAGCTGAACGTTTACTTCTGAAGAGGCCAAGTTGGATGCCAAAATTCTGGTGCAATTATGGTCACGTCAGTACAAGTGTCTACCAGACCAGACAACAAAAAAACCCATTTATTCTTATTGTTAATTTTGGTCTTTGTTCATTTATAGAATTTGCCAAAAATTTTTCTTTATGTTTTCTCCTGAATTTTCTGTTCTCTCTGTCTCAGCTGTTTCATCATCCTGAGCAGCCTGGTTTATTCCAATAGGCATTTGTTTTTTTTTTGTTGTTGTTGTTTTAGAAGTTTTTTATTATTATTATTATTTTACAACACCATTCAGTTCAACATGATAGCCACAGATTCCCCTGTTCTCCCCCTCTCGCCCACCCCTCCCCCAGCCCACCCCCCATTCCTACCTCCTCCAGGTCAAGGCCTCCCCGAGGACCGGGTCGACCTGGTAGACTCAGTCTAGGCAGGTCCATTCCCCCCTCCCAGACCGAGCCAAGTGTCCCTGCATAAGTCCCAGGATTCAAACAGCCAACTCATGCAATGAGACCAGGACCTGGCACCAATGCACAGCTGCCTCCCAAACAGATCAAGCCAAATGACTGTCTTACCCGTTCAGGGGGCCTGATCCAGTTGGGGGCCCCTCAGCCTTTGGTTCATAGATCCTGTGCTTCCATTCATTGGTTATTTGTCCCGGTGCTTTATCCAACCCTGGTCTCAACAATTCTCGCTCATAGAAACCCTCCTCTTTCTCGCTAATTAGACTCCCAGTGCTCCACCAGGGGCCCAGCCGTGGATGTCTGCATTCAGATTCCTCAGTCCTTGGATGGGGTTTATGGCACCACTATCTGGGAGTCTGGCCATCCCATTGGCATTTGTTTATTTAATTGCTTTGAGTAGGGGTTTCCTCTACGACTGCAGGAATTGTCTGAACTGCATTTGCTGTGGGGGCCTGCCTGAGACCACTCTGGGATTTTCCCAAAGACCGAAGCAAAGGATGACCTTGCCTGTCCCTTGTTGATCTACATTCATTGGTCCAGTGTTTTCTCTTACCACACTTTCTGCATACTCCAGAAGGAAGGACATTCTGTTGCCATTGTCCCTTGAAGAAACATTGTTTCTAGGAGTGCCCTGTTTACCGTCCCTTTTCAAATGTCTTTGCTTTCCACATGCAAAACATCTGACATTCCTCAAACCTCTTGAAATTGCTTCTGCTATCCACATATCATCATGGTCATGAACCTCAACATTAACCGTGTCTCTAATCCAATCTTCCAAGGGTGCAGATCTTGCCTTTAATGGCCTGATTATTCTCTTACATGCTGTATTCACATTCTCAAAAGCCAAATATGCAATTATTATCTTGCTAGCTTCTGAATTCTGGACCATTCTCTTTACTGCTGAAGTCAGTCTTTGTAAGAAATCCGTGAAAGTTTCTTTTGGGCCGTGTATAACTTTTGTAAATGACTCAGTTTTCTTTCCTGGTTCCTCAACTCTGTCCCATGCATTCAAGGGTGCCACTTGACATAGAATTAGGGTTTGGATATCATATAAACATTGTGTTTGTATTGCAGCATATTGGCCTTCTCCAACAAGCTGATCCTGGGAGATTTGTATACCTTTAGCTCTCCATTGATTTTCTATGTTATTAGCTTCCTCTTTGAACCACATTTGCCACTGCTGCTGTGCCCTGGGTTCCAGAACAGCATTTACCAGCTGTTGCCAGTCCTGTGGTATATTCTTATTGTATGTTGACCAGGAGTTTAACATTTGCTTTACAAATGAGGAATGCATGCCATAAGATACTATTGCCTCCTTAAACCTTCGTAAATCTAACATTTCAATTGGAGTCCAACTATTTTGTGCATTCACTTGACCAGGTAGCTGCTGTACGGTTACCGGAGAAGTTAGGAATGATTGTGTGAAAACAGGCTTTCTTTCTATAAACTTATAATCCAATCCTGAAACAATTTCACTGTTAATATCTTCTGTCTAAATCTGAATTTCTCTATAATTCATTTTAACTGGTTTTTCTAAAGCTTTTATCATGACACTTAAATTGACTATCTTTTTAAATAATAAAATAAGGAGAAGGAAAGTAATAATGTGCATAATCCATCAACATTAATCTTCTCATATAGTTGTCCCATTTCCAGACTGCCTAAAATTTTATCAAAGGCCAATTTTCTTACAATTTATACATAATACCCATTTTTTAAATGTGGAAATTTTTTTTTCTCTTTTAAATAGTTTTTTTCTTTAAAATATCTGATATCTTAATTGAGTTACCAAGTCTGTGTAGAACAGTAAAAATTTCAAAACAGCTACCTGGTGTCTGAGGTGGGAAAGAGAGAGAGAGAGAGAGAGAGAGAGAGAGAGAGAGAGAGAGAGAGAGAGAAATAAAGCAAGAAAGCATAGCCACGAGTTCTGGCTAAAAGCTGAAATCCAGCTACGTATTCCCACTTGAGCTGAGTCGAGCCTGGTTTCCAGCCTCTTCAAGCTCCAACCACAGGTGTTGGCATTCGGTCAAAAGCAGCTCTATCTGCAGTTGCGTGTAGCTGTTGCAATTACAGTTGAGTGCATCCTACTGGTAACTCTGGCAGGTCTGAGTTGTTCATAGCACCAGCTGCAAGTAACTGCTTATAGCTATGGTCAGTTGGGCCTGGGGCCTAGGCTGAGCTAAGTTCAAGCAGGGAGCCAGGCCCGCTGAGGCAGGGAGCTGAGCCAGGCCGCTGAGCCAAGCCCATCTGAGCAGTTTTTTAATGAATTCTTGCCACATTGGCTGCCAAATGTAGATGTAACAATCTTATTAAATAAGAAACAAAGAGCCAAATGAAGAGTTAAAAGCCCAAGAGGTCAGAGCAGTAGCTAAACTGAGACTTAAAACCGCCTTCCTGCCACTGTCATCCTTCTCCTCAGAAAGAGACCTACTTCCAGTGTGTCTGTCTTTTTATTGACTTTGTGTTCTGACTTCTTATTGGTTGTAAACCCAACCACATGATCTCCTCGTCACTGCCTGCCAATAACAGACCTCTAGGTCTCTATGGTTGGTATTGAGATTAAAGGCATGTGTCTCCATGCTGGCTATATCCTTGAACACACAGAGATCAGCCTGTCATGTGATCAGTATTAAAGTTGTATGCCACTGCCACCCAGCTTCTGCTATGACTTGCTATTAGCTCTGACCCCCAGGCAACTTTATTTATTAACATACAGATAAAATCACATTTCAGTACAAATAAAATATCACCATACAACTGTTTACTAAATACTGTTTTCTCAAGCACTCTGTGACACTCTTTCTTGACACGATGGTCAGGATCAATGCTGACAGAAGAAAGAATGTGATAGGTATATCTATGGGCATTAATCTCTCCCAATCTATTGATATTTATTTACACCATTTATTATTTCCATGGCAGCATGGATGATTTTTAGTTTCATTAGGTCACAGTTGAAACGTTTTTGGCCTCTATTCCTTAGCAAATGGAATCCTGCCTGGAAAATACTGTCTTATACCTGCCTATATTGTCTACTAGGGTTTCTAGTATTTCAGGATTCAGACTGAGGTCTTTGATCCATTTCTATCTAATATTTGTGAAAAGTAATAACGTGAGTCCAATTTCATTATACTGCAAGTAGATACCCAGTTTTCTCAGCAGGATCCTTGAAGATGCTGTCTTTTGTCCAGTGTAGGTGCTTTGCCTTTTGCTAAGGTCCACATGGCCATAGTAATGAGTACTTGTATTTGGCTCTTCTACTTGATTATCTTGCTCTTTAAGACTATTTTTGTGCCTGTATCAGACTGAAACTTTCTCTCTGACAATGTTTTAAGATTATCATGGACTTACTTAACTTCCCCTTCCTTTTTTCCCACCTAAACCATCCCATATGCCCTTTGTGCTCACTTCCAAATTCATAGCTTCTTTTTTGGAATTGTTCTCACATAAATATATGTGTGTGTTTATTCTATGATTTTTCCACATAGGAAAATACAACCTGTTCAGTATGTATAATGTTACTTATGTGCTTACAAGCCTACCATTTGGTATTGAATAACCAATTACTATGCTTCTCAATAGAAAGATTATATCTCCCACTCATGGCTTTCAACAGTTGCTTGTGAGTTTTATCTGTAGGACTGAGGCCTCATGATGTTTCCCCAGTCTACTCTGGCATGCCTATTGTTGTTGTCATCCTTATTCTGCTGCTATTGAGACAGTCATATAGATGACACCTTGTGGGTATAGCTTCTGATATTACGAGGATAAAGAATCACATACCAAACTCCCTGACCCTCTGGCTCCTTCTATCTTTCTGGCCCCTCTTACACAATGTTCTCTGAACTTTAGGTATGGGGATGTTTTTAAATATATCCATTGGGACTAGGCTCCACATCTCTGCCTTTAGATTGGTTGTGGTTTTCTGTAATCGCTCAGTGTGTTGAAAACAGAAGTTTGATTTAAGAGAGGTGAAGAATACACTTTTCCATGGGTATAAGTACAAAATTGTGGTTGTTTTTGTGTGTATCATTTTTGTTGTCGTTGCTGCTGTTAGGGCTATGCTGTTTAGTAAAGCGGCAGTTATTTATACTGTACATCACATCATTAGCCTGGGTAGTTAGCTAGGTTTTTTTTTTTTTAACATTCTAGCTCCATAAGATATCTTAAAGACAGCAATAATAATACCTCCTGTATTCATCATTTATCTCAGGATTGGTCTAGAGTCATTTCTGGTTCCATATGAAAATTAGGATGTGTATTCTTTCCTATTTGAGTGAAAAGTGTTATGTTTTTTGCTTTCCTTTTTTAAATTTGGCATTGCATTGTATCTGTGAATTGCTTTTTACTGGATTATCATTTTTCCAATACAAATTCTACCATTCTATGGTTATTAAATACCTTATTTTTGGTATACAGAAAGGCTGTTGATTATTGTAAACTGATTCTTTCCATGTCATATTGTTAAATTGTTGATTTTACTATGTGTGTTCTTGTCATATTGTTAAATTATTGATTCTACTACACGTATTCTGGTACAATTTGGCTATGTCTTAAGTATAATAACATGTCATCTGAAATTGGGGATAATGTTAGTTCATCTTTTCATAGATGTGTGCTTTTAATTTCCTTCACTTCTTGTATTGCTCAGTGTAATATCTCTAAAACAACATGGTAAAGGAGTGGGGATAGTGGGCACCCTGTCTTCTTCAAGATTTTAGTAGATTTCCTTGCAGTATTTCTACATAGTGAATGGTATTGGTAGTATGTTTTTCAGAGATAGCTTTTTATTTTTTGAAATATGTTCCCTCCATTACTACTCTCTCTGAAATTTCTACTTATAAAGCATGAGATATGCTGTCTGAGGCTTTTTCTTTATCTATTGAGTTAATCCTGTACTTTGTTGCCTTGATTATGTTTTATGATTAATTATATTTATAGAATTCTGTATGTTGAACCAAGCCTGAACCTCTACAATAAAGATACTTTAATATCTCTCTCTCTCTCTCTCTCTCTCTCTCTCTCTCTCTCTCTCTCTCTCTCTCTCTCTGTGTGTGTGTGTGTGTGTGTGTGTGTGTGTGTGTGTGTGTGTGTGTTCTTTAATGGGTATTAAATTAACTGGCTCTATGTACCATATTTGGGAGTGATCCTTCATATTCTATTTCAAATAAAATGTTAACAGAGTTTGGTTGTAATTCTCCTTTGAAGGACTTGTGGTAAAAATGGTATAGTATTTATGATCCTCCCCATTGATTTTTGAGAGCAACTGAACTAGTTTTCACTTCCACCAATAAAGAATAAGTACAGCCCCTACTCTGTAACCTCACCAGCTTGGGATATCATTTCTTTTAGTGATCTTGGTTATTCTGACTGCAGTAAGACAAAATCTCTAAGGAGTTTTACTTTTTTTCCCCTGATGGCTAAGACTTTTATGTTTTTCTCAGCCATTTGTATTTCACTTTCTGAAAACATCCCTTTTAGCTCTATAATCCATACTTTGAAATAGAGTCATTTGTTTTCTGAAGTTCATTTTGCTGGCGGGGCAGAGAAAGGAGGTTCGGTGGGCATTGTTAACTTGCAAAACTGGCACCTTTGGGAGGCTTCAGGTTGGTATGAGAACTCATCTGCAAAAAAAAAAAATCTGCATTGTGATGCATGAAGATTATCCCTGACCACCATAAAAGTACTACCAACTAAGACTGGTATTTAAATCATCTCTCTAGTATTCTTGATTTAGAAATTACAATTCAGGATACACTTAGAAATTATACTGCTTGATGAACAGAACATTGGTAGTTGGATATGTTCATGAAACCAAGCATGATTTACCTTCTATAACTCAGGACATAAGTTCAACTAATCACCTTTGAGTTACTTCTAAGAATGGGCATACTTTACCCATGTGGTCACTATGTAAATGCTGTGCATTATAACTTCCATGCCATTTGAAGACTTAGCAGCTTAGATAGCAACTTTTGATAGTAAAAGAAGTAGTCATATTCCATTTACCTCTAAAATGACCACTTATAAGTAATTGAAGACCAAGGGGCCAGGACTGAACATGAATGCATATTAGAAGCATCAACAGGACACAGTTGGGCTACAAATTTCTGGGTAAATCTCTCACTCTCAACACACACACATACACACACACATTCAAGTAAATATGAAATTTCATGATGAAGATGGAAAAATGGAAGATTTTGAGGGTACAGAAATAGTAGTTATTAGTTGGAGGATAATGGTAAAATTGATGCAAATAGACACTGAATATACAAAATTTTCAAAGAAACAGTCAGTATTTTTTCTAAAGTAACATGGTTTTACAAGTCAAACAACAAAAGATTAAATAACAGGAGTGTTTGGATTTTTTTTACAACAAAAACAAGGTCATTGTTCCTTATTCAATCTTTTGCTGATAAATATTGAATGTAATTTGCATCTGTTATATATTTACACTTCAAGAAACTGGATGTAGCAACACTGTCAAAAATTTTTTCTTTTTCTTTCTTCCAAGCCCTTTTAAAAAGATTGCATCTGTCTTTTCTATTTTGATAGCTAGCTACATTCTAAGGAATCATTTTAATACAAACAGAAAATTATAATATATACACAAATATTTGTAGGGCTTGGTATCTATGGAATATACTTCTCATGAATTTACTCTATTCTTCAAATGTGAATGACTCATGTGTACCCTAGTAAAGCATATCCAGATTAATTTGCTTACTGAAGTCATTTAACAAAAGATAATCTCCTCACATGTACTTTTTGAAAACAGATTTCATCCTCTTTTTTAAATAATGTGGAACACAGAGGCAGACCCAAAGAGTTTGTTATGTGAAACCTTTTATTGTGTTAGGACCATTCAAACACAAATCACAATTTACAGCTGAAAGAGGAAATATGAAGCACAACATAAAATTCACTTCTGCAGTGTTCTTGTCCATGGTTCCAGTAATTGTGACATTTCCAAATATCACAATAGTTTTCAGTAATGCAAATATTATATTGCAGAAATCTACGGCCAGGGGCCAGGCTACACTCTTGGAATCCAATCAATGAGAGAGAGGAGGGATTCTGCAGGCATGGCACTTTGGAGATCATGATGGAAGATAAGCAGGGATGACCGGCCACACTAGTGGAAGCCCATGAACTGTGGACTGGTGGCTGTGGAGCCCCCATGGGACTAGACTAGGCTCTCTGGATATGGAAGATAGTTGTTTGGCTTGTACTGTTTGGGGGGGCACCCAGGGAGGGGGATCGGGGTCCAACCCTGGTGCAAGGGCAGGCTTCTGGGAATCTGGTGCCTGTGGTTTAAAGCCTTGTGCAGCCTTGGTGCAGTGGGAAGGGGCTTGGACCTGCCTAGGCTCAGTGTGCCTGGCTCTGCTGACTCCCCATGGGAGACCTTGACTTGGGGGATGTGGGGATGTGGAGTGGCTTGGGAGGGAGGGCTGTGGGGTGGGAGGAGGGAAGAGTGGGGATCTGTGGGTGGTATGTAGAGTGAGTGGAAAATTTCATAATAAAGAAAAATGAAAAAAAAACACAGATATCATTTGTTATACTGATTATTTTAATAAGCTTAGTGGATATTTATGTGCTTTTGAATGAGATCATCTTCACACAATCTTATTGCTTCTTGAATCACTTTATTTAATCATTCAGAAAAGTAAGAACAGCTCATAGATCACGAAAAAGGAAAGGAGAGGTAAGTCAGGAATTTGGAATGTGGTATGCTGACTTCACAGGAGTGGGGACAATTCATTCAGAAAGAAATGGTGATTTATATGTGATACTGATTCCATGGTCAAGAGGATATGTTGTATAATTGTCATCCGGTTGTCCTCTGTGCAAACAAGAAAGCAAAAATGAAAACATAGTTGAAAGGACAGGAAAGATTTCCTCCTTGAGAGTGCATGAACACAAAATTAAATATAACAATATAGAGTATAGAGAAGGGATTACACACAAACAGTTCCTTTCCTAGAAACCACAAGTATCTTATACTTTGGATTCCATAGGAGCATTGTCTACAGGAAATAATGACATTCTGTGGCCTCACATGAAAGTTGAGATTGAGAGGATTCAAAGAATACATAGAAAAGTTCAGCATGCTTGTAGCATATCTGTGGCAAATAATATTCAACAATCATAAATCAACTGAGATTTTTCAAATGACAAGATACATTTTCTTGATGTAATATTATACAATATGAATGTATTAGTAATTCTGAATAAGATAAAATTCCTTCATATTATTAAAAATATTCTATCCTTTACTTTGTCACTAAGATGTTTAGTTTAAAAAGACAGATATTATGCTGTCCTGATTTTGTCTAATTTTGTGTTCATTACTTTTCTTTGTCACAGATTATTTCTAACTGTTTATGTAATAAACACAAATACATTCAAATATCAAGATGATTAAGCATGACTTCTGTTTCTACTCACCTACAGAAGGTCTTTACACGGGACAAGTATCTGTAAAAGAAAGGGAATGGGGTAAGGAGAGACAGAAATGTTATCATAAGAATATAAGAACAGCGCCGGGCGGTGGTGGCGCACGCCTTTAATCCCAGCACTCGGGAGGCAGAGGCAGACGGATCTCTGTGAGTTCGAGGCCAGCCTGGGCTACCAAGTGAGTTCCAGGAAAGGCGCAAAGCTACACAGAGAAACCTGTCTCGAAAAACCAAAAAAAAAAAAAAAAAAAAAAAAAAAGAATATAAGAACAGCTCCCAATGATTATTGCTTGAAATAGCAACTGAAAGATAGCATGTGACTAGATATAATCTGAATTAGGGGTCTGAGTGTGTGTGTGTATGTATATATATATATATATATATATATATATATTATATATATGCATACATAAATTTATGAATATATATCAACATACATATATACACATATATGTATCTATGCTATAGCCAAAAAAAAAATTCATCGAGGTTACCTGTAGCCAGAACATCTTGAAGGTTTTCTGATGGAATGTTGTGTTTCTCACATAAGCCTCAACTTTTCTATGTGCTTCTTCAGTCAAAGGCTCACCTTTTCCTACATTGCATGAATGACAATGTCAGAGACAAGTTGAGTAGAATTCTGCAGAATTTACATTGCTTCCTTAGTTTCCCAACATGGTATGAAACAGAAAATCTCAACTACTCCAAATTCAATTTTACTCGGTGGATCCAGACAATCAATAATAATTTTCCCCATGTTCCATTTAATGAAGTCTGAATGGTGGTATGATATCACTTTCCAGTGTTTCATGATACATCAAAAGTAAAAACTCTTCTCTAGAGTATCCATGCATCTCAATCCTATCCACTTTTAAAAACATAAAACTAGAGAATCATGAATGCCTCTCAATGGAACTTTCACATTTCTCCCAAGTCTGTACTTCATATTTTAATTTCATACACTCTTGATCAAATGACACTCAAATGGCCTGAACTTTGGGAAAACAGTATTTGTTCCATTCTTTCCAGTGAGGAAACATGAAGATAAACTCTTCCAATAGCCTCCCCATTGTCCCTACTTGTCAATGGCCATGCTACTTGAATTACAATATAGTGTTAGAGTTGGTCCACACAAAAATAGGATTGTCATTTAGTGGACAGGAAGTTAGAAATCCCATGATACTGTATTTGGAGTGAATCTGACTTAATCCTCTTTTGCAGAGTGATACTTTTGCTACAATTTCAGAGAATCCACTACCATTCTTACCAAGAATAAAAATCAAGTTTGTTTCTGTGCGGCTCTATCCACATTCTTACTCTTAAAGACTGCATGCGTTGCTGTTAAATACGTAAGTTCATATTTGTTGTCACCTTCATCTGTAAAATGAAAATATTTAAAAACTCAGTCTCAGTCATTTTTCTACTTTATTTGATGCCACCTCTTTGCTAAATATTAATATTGACCCTGACTCTAGCAATCATCTCTGATTCACTATTATATGACACGTGTCCAAAGCTATTCTTGTAGTCATTCATTTGCATATCCCATCATAATACAGTGACCAATCATGTCTTCTCTTCAAACTTGATAGGGAATCGTAAGTACAGACACTTTCTCTTTTCTCTGAATGCCTAGTGTCAAGACTTCTATTATGACCAGTCACTTGGTTATTCCTTTCCCTTTCAACCAGATCCCAAAGCCCATTTTTCCATTCACTGAAAGTATGAAACTATGGTGTTTTACCATGATACTTGGTGGGCAAATGTGTACATGTGCAAAAATAGATGGTACTAATTAGTAATATGCACAAGTTATCATCTTGTAAGATTAGTAATGGAAAAGATGTAAAGATGAACATTTTGCATATACCAGACATTCATGTTTTGTAGTCTGTCTGCCTGTGTGTTTATGGGTTTAAGTGTCTGTCTGTCTGTCTGTCTGCCTGTCTTTCTGTCTCTGTGTGTGTGTGTGTGGTTTTTTTTTTTTTTGTGTGTGTGTGTGGTATTTCCCTTGTTGACACTTATTAAATGATAAAAGTAGTTCATGGGAAAATAAAAGGAGTTAGGATCTGAACATTTTCTATTACAGCAATATCTTTTAATATCTATTTTAAGTTAGGAAAACATTAGACTTGCCAGAAGAATGTGTCTTCTGTTCACTTAAGATGAAATCAAAAGTCAAATTGTATATAATTCAGTGGAATGGTATTGATATTACTTTAGCAATTCTTACAAAATTGAAGTGGTCAGTCTGAATTGCTTAAACAGATTTCCCCTAATTGCTATTAAAAATTGAAGTTTATCATCCAATAATATAAATGTTGTAATCTCTCCAAATTATGAGAAAAGGAAACATTGAAATAGCACTCTTAATTTAAATTTTCCATAAATCAAGGATGACACATAATTTCTGCAATGTAAGTACTTGAGAGGCTAAGGCATGAAATTTGAGAAGATGTTTGAGGCCATTGAGGCCTATTAGTGAGTGGCAGATCTGTCTGATAACAAACTGAGACATTGTATGAAAGAAAAAACACTCAATATCAACTAGAAATAAATTTTCATGCAGGAAAATGATTTGAAGACGTCTTGTTAGAATTATTCACATTTTTAGGTAATAGTGTTCTTCTCCATGTAAATTTCAGATGACCTACAATATACTCTGCCTATGTAGCATATCTCAGTTCTTTGGAAGGATTGATAACTTTCTGAGTAGCCAAAATTTTTCTAGATTCATGTCCCTATGTGTGGCTGAGGTATTAGCATGAATGTGCACACTCACATTGCTTTTGTTCATAAAGGAAACTCGTAGATACTGTACTTACATTGGGTTCTGTAAGAGCCATCTGCTTGCTTATACCCAGTGACTTTGGTCTTTGAGCATTGGCCATTCAAACTAAAAATCAAACAGAGAATCCATGGTTTATTCTTTATAACGTTTAAATTCTATTAAAGGTTATAAAGAACTTCAAATGTTATAAAGAACTTGAGCCAGTCTATGAACAGTGTATAGAGCTAGGACTTACCTCACTATTCCTATTTCTTGTTTAGAAAAGATCATTCTGTTTGTAATCATACAGATGACTTCCTTTATTTGTGCCCATTTTGCCAAGTGCTCTATAGGCTCTCATGGCTTCCTTATCAAAACTTTGCTCTTTACTGAGTATGACTTTCATTATGCTAATTCTCTCATTCTAGTCCAGAGATAATATCGACACAAGTTTATATGCATGTGTTTAAGTGCTTTTATTTGTAACCTGAAACATAATTGTGGCTACAGGAGAGAAATAATTCTAAGCATTTTAGTCCTAATGGTGTTATGTAGTCTTTCACTAAACACGGTTATCCAAATGTAAGAGAGAGAGAGAGAGAGAGTCTTTGAACCTAAAGCTTCAGAGAAAGGGATTCATAAGTTAGACTTATCTGACCTGTTTGTGGAGGACTTTTCTCTGACATCATTGTTTGGATAAGATAATATATATGGCTTTGACACAAATGCTCACACATACCTTTTGACTTACTAGAAATGAGAAAACTTAGAGTCTCATACATCTAATATTAGAGAATAAAATTCAACCACAAGCCTCCAAACACAAGAATTTCTAAGGAAACACTCATGGAATTGGAGACAGTAACTAATCTCTGTGTGGTGTTCAGAGATACCCCATCGTGGAATAATATAATCACATTGCTAAAAATGTGATTTCATGACCAAAAACAGAACATTCCCTTATAAATTTAACAACATAAAGGCTGGGAAACATAAATAGTCTGCTCAGTTTACATGCTGATCATTTGCTTACTTGACATAAAATGTGATTTCCATTTCACTGCATTCCTCATTACAAGTAATTTCACGAACGTAGACTCTCAGAGGTCCTTCTAGTACTACCTTGTCAACATTGTTAGCAGCGATGGCAAGTGTTACCCAATTTCCGTCAATCTGAAAAAAGTAAAAGGCAAATAAAGGAAAGAAATAAAACAGGTCATTGAAATATGATTTGGTATTCGCATCTCTGATCCCAGTCCTTGGAAATATGTAAACAATCTAAAACTATAAATCAATAATGTTTTGTTAGTTCAAGATTATGTATCTACAGCTCTAGAATTACACAGGGTAGTATGATGACTTGATTAACACAGCATTTTGGACTTGAGAATTTGGGGAATTGCTCATGTTTTGGCCTCTTATGCTCTGCAAATTCAAACCATTGCTTGCTTATTTCATTTGTTCCATCCTAGAGAAATATGATTGGGAAAGCATACCTGAGTGAAGGTCAGAAAGCTTATTACATTAATACAGACTTGCAAGGACTAACTGAACGACACATCACATCTACAGAAATACACTATTGAGGAACTCAGACATTTGCACAGACCATATGATTTTACCTTAACTTGAGCATGGGCCAGTCCAAATGCCAAAGCCAGCAGCAGAAACTTTACCATGGTGGCACCTATCTTTGGTCTTCTGCAGAAGCTCAAAGAAGCTCAGTGGATGTGAAGAACTGAACTGACAAAGATTTTTATACAATTAGTTAGAGGGAGTTTCATGGAATCAACCAATGGTTCTGCACCACAACAACCTACATCTGTCTGTATTTCCTCTTTGACCCTGCTGAATGGTGTATGATCTCATATCCTTAACTAGTAAGATTAGCCTTAAGGTCAGGTTATGTTGGGATGATTAATTGAGCATTCTATCAGAAAGAACGAACTATCCTGTGAGAGCATTAAGGAACGGCTTTGCCTCCAGAACAATACTGGCCGGTGAAGATTATAATGCATATGTCCTACATGATTCATTTAACCAACATGACATGTGATTAAAATACATTCTGAATCTAAGCATAATACTGTGCAGTTAACTGAATTTAAACGGTGGCCTGAGATATATGAGCCCGAGTAACCACACTCTTAGAAGAAAAGATTTTTAAAACATTTGGAGGATTTCTTATGAAGATGTTGATATGTCTTGTGCTACTTTTAAGTCTTTCCATACATTGACTACTATAGCCTTCCAGTATATTAATTTCAGCTACCATGGTACAGAGCTACAAGAGCTATCATCAAAGCTTAACTGTGTGAATAATAGGAAAAAATGCTGCTAGATATCCACTGGTAATAAAGACAAGTATCACTGATTAAAATAAACACAATCAAGTGAATCAGCCTATAATGTCCTCAGAGAAATTTTATAATTGTGCAAAGGGACTCTAACATTAAAGCTGAAAATAATGCTTTACATTTCTTAAAGTGATGCCCTGCCCACACAGTTGACTTCTTTACACATCAAAACCAAGGTCTGTATTGTGCTTAGCATAGGATCTTGTCATCCATTTCTAGGAACCCCCAAGAAGAATATCAAGACTCTGCAGTTCTTGTTTCTCCTCTGGGCCTCCCTCTCTAACACATCAAATAACCTACAGTTAGCACTTTGGTAATTTTGTTTGACAACCACGGTTTCTGACTACACCATTACAA